>NC_052954.1:4578048-4760548 GCF_013358895.1 Oreochromis aureus | reverse complement strand
CTTCCAGTGTGCCACTGTAGGTTTCATGTCTTCTCTTCATGTCCGAACAACTTCTTGCTACTTGCTCAATTTTCACTCAACTTCCACAAATTATACATCAAAACGTAGGTATTTTTGCTGGCTTTCAGAAAATGTCACCATCATTGTTGTGAGATTTATAGAATTTTGGCAAATCTCCTCAGACCAACACAAAGTCGGAAAACTCTCCATAGAAAGTCAATGGAGAGTTTGTTCAAAATCATCGCTTGATTTCTGTAATGAGAGGCATATTCGAATCGTCATATCTCCTTAACGGGCGAAGTTAAAACATGAGGCTTGTCCCCGTATATCTTCAGACACTCCTGACGCTCACAATTCAAGAATTTTTTCTCCCTATTACCGTTCTGAAATGAGTTAGACTTGTTTGAGGGTAGGAAATTAGTCCTTCGCTCAGATTTCTTCAGATTTCAAACTCTGGAAATGAACAACTTTTTTCTCTCGTCATATCTTTTTTTTTGGATTTCCACAGAGACCTGAAAATTTCCATGACTGTTCACCAAAGCCTGCTGTCTCTTACGGTGAAAGAATGATATCGATACTCCAAATAGATTTAGAGTTAGAAAGCGTTGTTTGAGGGCAAGTCAAGGCAGTTTTCGCTTGCCTCTACTCAGTTATGGTGCATTACAAGTCAACTATCTTCAATAATTCATATTTTAATGATAAATTGTCAAGACTTGAAGATTCCCCATCTCTTCTGAACAAAACGGTTGTAAGAATGACCGTTCTAGCCCCTCACGGTTAGGAAATTATGGCCATTTGTTTGAGAGGAATCCTCACTATGAGAAATAGACTGCAAAAATCCTGCCTCTCTCTGTTCTGAGTGTGTGTAAAAACGGCTGCACCTGTTTTGGCGGGAAAAAGTACACAGCCTCTCTGATTGGTGGATTCAAATTTAGCAGCTCCCAGGCTGCTTGAATGACCTAGAAACTTGCTCCTCTCTCTGTGTGTGTGTGTGTGTGTGTGTGTGTGTGTGTGTGTGTGTGTGTGTGTGTGTGTGACACAGAGAGAGAAAAGAGAGGGCGAGACAGAGTTTTATGGGAGCATCTTATTGTATGATTTAAATTCAATATATTTAGACTGGTTGACTGAATTTGATCCTGTGTGTGTCTCTCTGTGCATGTGTGTTTCCATATGTTTCCATATTTGTGATTGTGTGACTGTTACACTTTTTTTTGCTTTTTTTTTTTTCATTTAACAAGTACATTTGAAGGACCCTTAGCATGTTCAGCATTTTTTCAACTGTCCATTTTGCTTTTCCAATTTTTCTGTTTAAGTTATTACTATTGTGCTGAATCATACTATTTCTGCTATTTTATAAGATTTGTGCTAAATATAGTATTTCTGCCCAATATAGTATTTCTGATTAATTATAGTTTTCTACCAAATCATATTACATTATTTTTGCTTTTTATAGGATTTTTATAGGATATTTATATTGCTTAATATAGTATTTCTGCTTTTTATAGGATTTGTGCTTAATATAGTATTTCTGCTTTTTATAGGATTTGTGCTTAATACAGTATTTCTGCTAAATGTAGTATTTATGCTTAATCACACTATTACTATATATTTCTGCCAGCTCCCCAACCAATCATGTCTGAGGTCTGCCGTTTCTTCTCTCGTCATATCTCAGCGACGGATGTACAAAGAGCAATGAAAATCGCAGTCAAAGTACACCAAAGTCCGCTGATTCACCCAGTACAAGAATTATGCTTCTAGTCCACCTAGTTTTTGAGTTACACGACGTTTTGTAACTCCAAAAACGGCGCTCTTTGCCTCTCACTGCGATCTAATTCTGACTGCTCATCACCCTGTTTCCCAAGAGCCCACTGTCTTTCTCAGTGGCGCAGCTGGTAATGACACAGGTCTGCAACCCAAAGGTCGTGGGTTCAACTCCACCTTGGACAATATGTTTTTGCCCTACAAATTAATACACTATCACAGACCACTAATTCATATTCATCATTTATTACAATTCTGCAAACTTTTATGATTTTAGCAGCTTTTCTAATATTGACCTCAGATCCTTGTTAACACTCCATGGCACAAATACTGTTCCCTTTAGGCTCTGTGTGTGTGTGTGTGTATCAATATTTCTCCCATTTTAAAGTATTACTCCTCCATAATTGTATTTCTGTTAAATCAAAGTACTTTTACTACATCTTAGTACTTCTGCTCAATCATAGTATTTCTGCTAAATCATAGTATTTTTGCCAAATCATGGTTTTGTGCCAAATCATCAGAATCGTGTTTATTGGCCAAGTATATGTGCAGACAAATACAAGGAATTTCGTTCCGGTAGATGGTGGCTCTCGAGCACAGCAATGTAAATCTCACACACACACACACACACACACACACACACACACGCACCCACACACACACGTATCTATATATACATTACACATGCATACACATACATACACAAAGCTGTGTAAACCAACTATAAATAACTAATCTAAACGTATATACATAAAATACAGAAATGAAATGAGGTGGAATGAATACTACAGAATGTACATAAGGTGCAGTTGCAGTCTGGCAGTGGGAGCAGTGTGACAGTTCAACTGTTTAGAAGGGAGATGGCGAGGGGAAAGAAACTGTTCCTGTGTCGGGTGGTCCTGGTCTGCAGGCTTCTGTACCGTCTGCCAGAGGGCAGCAGATCAAAAAGTCTGTGTCCAGGGTGTGAGGGGTCTGTGATGATTTTCCCTGCCCGTTTCCTGGTTCTTGAGAGGTACAGATCCTGGATGGAGGGCAGGGGGCATGATGATCCTTTCTGCTGCCTGTACAGTCCGCTGCAGTCTGCACCTGTCCTGTTTAGTGGCTGCACCATACCAGACTGTGATGGAGGAGCACAGGACAGACTCAATGACTGCAGTGTAGAACTGGATCAGCAGCTCCTGTGGAAGACTGTACTTCCCCAGTTGTCTCAGGAAGTACATCCTCTGCTGGGTCTTTTTGAGGATGGAGGTGATGTTGGTCTCCCACTTCAGGTCCTGGGAGATGGTGGTACCCAGCAACTTGAAGATCTCCAGAGTCGACACAGGGCTGTCTGATATGATGAGGGGGGGCAGAGTTGAGGGATGTCTCCTGAAGTCCACTGTCATCTCTACAGTTTTAAGAGTGTTCAGCTCCAGATTGTGCTGACTGCACCAGAGTACCAGCCGCTCAACTCATCATAACATTTGTGTTATGTTATAGTATTACTACTAAGTGGAGGAATTTCTAAAATGTTACAGTATATGTGCTGATTACAGTATTTCTGTATAATAGAATTTTGGCAAATCTCCTCACACCAACACAAAGTCTGAAAACTGCATAGAAAGTCAATGGAGAGCTTGTTCAAAATCACCACTGGATTTCTCAATGAGAGGCATTTTCAAATCGTCATATCTCAACGCAGCAAAGTTAAGACATGAGGCTTGTGCCAATATATCTTCAGACACTCCTGACGCCCACAATTCAAGAATTTCTTTCTCACCTATTACCATTTGGCCATGAATTGGGTTTGTTTGAGGGTAGGAAATTCATCCTCGCTCACATTTCTTCATATTTCAAACTCTGGAAATGAGGCACTTTTTTTCTCTCGTCATATCTTTTGATGGATTTCCACACAGACCTGAAAATTTCCATGATTGTTCACCAAAGCCTGCTGTCTCTTACGGTGAAAGAATGATATCGATACTCCAAATAGATTTAGAGTTAGAAAGCATTATTTGAGGGCAAGTCAAGGCAGTTTTCGCTTTGCCTCTACTCAGTTATGGTGCATTAGAAGTCAAATATCTTCAATAATTCATATTGTAATGATAAATTGTCAACACTTGAAGATTCCCCATCTCTTCTGAACAAAACGGTGTAAGAATGACCGTTCTAGCCCCTACGGTTAGGAAATTATGGCCATTTGTTTGAGAGGAATCCTCACTATGAGAAATACACTGCAGAAATCCTGTCTCTCTCTGTGCTGAGTGTGTAAAACGGCTGCACCTGTTTTGGCGGGAAAAAGTACACAGCCTCTCTGATTGGTGGATTCAAATTTAGCAGCTCCCAGGCTGCTTGACTGACCTAGAAACTTGCTTGTCTCTCCCTATGTGTGTGTGTGTGTGTGTGTGTGTGTGTGTGTGTGTGTGTGTGTGTGAGAGAGAGAGAGAAAGGGAGGGGCGAGAGAGAGTTTTATGGGAGCATCTTATTATATGATTTAAATTCAATATATTTAGACTGGTTGACTGAATTTGGTCCTGTGTGTCTCTCTCTGCATGTGTGTTTCCATATGTGTCCATATTTGTGATTGTGTCACTGTTATACTTTTTTTGCTGATTTTTTCATTTAACAATTACATTTTAGGGACCCTTAGCATGTTCAGGATTCTTTCAGCTGTCCATTTTGCTTTTCCAATTTTTCTATTTAAGTTATTACTATTGTGTTGAGTCATAGCATTTCTGCTGCTTTTCAGTATTTGTGCTAAATACAGCATTTCTGCAAAATCATACTATGTCTGCTATTTTATGAGATTTGTGCTAAATACAGCATTTCTGCTAAATCATACTCTTTCTGCTATTTCATAAGATTTGTGCTAAATATAGTGTTTCTGCTATTTCTGCCAAATTTAGTATTTTTGATTAATTAGGGTTTTCTACCAAATCATAGTACAGTTTTACTGCTTTTTATAGGATTTTTAGAGGATATTTATATTGCTTAATATAGTATTTCTGCTTAATTATAGTATTTCTGCCATTTTATAGTATTTGTGCTAAAACATAGTATTTCTACTAAATGTAGTATTTATGCTTAATCATACTATTTGTATATATTTCTGCCAGGTCCCCAGGCAGCTAATCCTCTGTGAGGACTGATACATACAAAATTTACATATCAGGGCCTGCACGGCTTCCCAGCCAGCCAATCATATCTGAGGTCTGCCCTTTCTTCTCTCGTCATATCTCAGCGACAGATGTACAAAGAGCAATGCAAATCACAGTCAAAGTACACGAAAGTACGCTGATTCACCCAGTACAAGAATTATGCTTCTAGTCCACCTAGTTTTGAGTTACACGACGTTTTGTAACTCAAAAACAGCGTTTTTCTCCTCTCACCGCAATCTAATTCTGACTGCTCATCACCCTGTTTTCCAGGCGCTTGCTCTTTCCCAGTGGCGCAGTTGGTAATGACACAGGTCTGCAATCCAAAGGTCGTGGGTTCAATTACACCTTGGGCAGCATGTTTTTTTCCTACAAATTAATACACTATCACAGACCACTAATTCATATTCATCATTTATTACAATTCTGCAAACTTTTATGATTTTAGCAGCTTTTCTAATATGGACCTCAGATTCTTGTTAACACTCCATGGCACAAATACTGTTCCTTTAGGCTCTGTGTATGTGTGTGTGTATCAATATTTCTCCCATTTTAAAGTATTACTCCTCCATAATTGTATTTCTGTTAAATCAAAGTACTTTTACTACATCTTAGTACTTCTGCTCAATCATAGTATTTCTGCTAAATCATAGTATTTTTCCAAATTATGGTTTTTGTGCCAAATCATAACATTTGTTTCATGTTATAGTATTACTACTAAGTCGAGGAATTTCTGTCATGTTACACTATATGTGCTGATTACAGTATTTCTGCTAAATCATAGTATTTCTACTATATTATATTTTCTTTCTAAATATAGCATTTCTGCTATATAATTGTATTACTGCTATGTTATAATATTTGTGCTAAACCAGAGTATTTCTGCTGAAACATAGTATTTCTGCCAAATGATAGTATTTCTGTCAAATTACAGTATTTGTGCTAAAACATAGTATTTTTTAAAAAAATTCAATATTAATAGTAAATTACAGTGTCTCTGGTAAATCACAGCATTTCTGCTATGTTGTACTGTTTTTCTAAATCATAGTATTTCTGTAATGTTTAAGAATGTTTGGCTAAATATATTCTTTCTGTTATCTTATACTATTTCTCCTAAATTCTTGTATTTTTGAGAAGTTATCGTGTTTCTGGTAAGTTACAATTTTTCTGCTAAGTTCTGCTATGCTATTGTATTTCTGCCAAGTATTATGTTTCCTCTAAGATATTGCAGTTCTGCTAAGTTACTACATTTTAGCAAAGTTCCTTTGCTTCTGCAAAGTTTTTACAAATTCTGCAACTTTTCAGCTTTTTCTGCTAGTTTCAGCAGACAGCTTCAGCATTACAGCATCCACACTGCATTTTCGCAGGAAATGCAAATTTTCTTGGTATTTTTATTATTATTATTATTATTCCAGTTGCCTCCGTTACGTTTTTTGGCACTTTTCTACTTCCACAATTTTCAGCCGATTTTCACCGTTCAAATTTTAAACTATTCTGCTATTTCTGCTAATGATTGCTATGACTTTTGGTATTTTTAACTCTTATACTTTTTAAAATATTACGTTTTTTTCCTTTAATTTGTCCCATTGAAATGAATGGGAAACTTCCATAATTCTGCTAAAACTTACTCTTTTTGAAACTTAACTACGTTCTCATACTTTCGCCTAGAACAACCATTCAAATTTTAAAATGTTCACAAATTATTGGGCTATTCATGAATGATTCAGCTTTTTCATATCTGTTGCCGTTTTCATCGTATCCTCTCTAAGTTTTGAGTTTCATCTTTGTGATTTTTCACAAAATACATGCGTTGTTATGGTTGCTATGCAGTTGGTTCTAAGTGAGCCACTGTACCTTTGGCAATTTTCTCTTCATGTCCGAACAACTTCTTGCTACTCGCTCAATTTTCACTTAACCCACACAAATTATACATCAAAACGTAGGTATTTTTGCTGGCTTTCAGAAAATGTTACTATCATTGTTGTGAGATTTATAGAATTTTGGCAAATCACCTCAGACCAACACAAAGTCAGAAAACTCTCCATAGAAAGTCAATGGAGAGCTTGTTCAAAATCATCGCTTGATTTCTCTAATGAGAGGCATATTCGAATCGTCATATCTCCTTAACGAAGCGAAGTTAAAACATGAGGCTTGTCCCCGTATATCTTCAGACACTCCTGATGCTCACAATTCAAGAATTTCTTTCTCACCTATTACCGTTCTGAAATGAGTTAGACTTGTTTGAGGGTAGGAAATTCGTCCTTTGCTCAGATTTCTTCAGATTTCAAACTCTGGAAATGAACCACTTTTTTCTCTTGTCATATCTTTTAATGGATTTCCACAGAGACCTGAAAATTTCCATGATTGTTCACCAAAGCCTGCTGTCTCTTACGGTGAAAGAATGATATCGATACTCCAAATAGATTTAGAGTTAGAAAGCGTTGTTTGAGGGCAAGTCAAGGCAGATTTTGCTTGCCTCTACTCAGTTATGGTGCATTAGAAGTCAAATATCTTCAATAATTCATATTTTAATGATAAAGTGTCAACACTTTAAGATTCCCCATCTCTTCTGAACAAAACGGTGTAAGAATGACTGTTCTAGCCCCTACGGTTAGGAAATTATGGCCATTTGTTTGAGAGGAATCCTCACTATGAGAAATTCACTGCAGAAATCCTGTCTCTGTGCTCTGTGTGTGTAAAACGGCTGCACCTGTTTTGGCGGGAAAAAGTACACAGCCTCTCTGATTGGTGGATTCAAATTTAGCAGCTCCCAGGCTGCTTGACTGACCTAGAAACTTGATTTTCTCTCCTGTGTGTGTGTGTGTGTGTGTGTGTGTGTGTGTGTGTGTGTGTGTGTGTGTGTGTGTGTGTGAGAGAGAGAGATAGAGAGATAGGCGAGAGAGAGTTTTATGGGAGCATCTTATTGTATGATTTAAATTCAATATATTTAGACTGGTTGACTGAATTTGATCCTCTGTGTGTCTCTCTGTGCATGTGTGTTCCATATGTGTCCATATTTGTGATTGTGTCACTGTTATACTTTTTTTGCTGATTTTTTCATTTAACAATTACATTTGAGGGACCCTTAGCATGTTCAGGATTCTTTCAGCTGTCCATTTTGCTTTTCCACTTTTTCTATTTAAGTTATTACTATTGTGTTGAGTCATATCATTTCTGCTGCTTTTCAGTATTTGTGCTAAATACAGCATTTCTGCAAAATCATACTATGTCTGCTATTTTATGAGATTTGTGCTAAATACAGCATTTCTGCTAAATCATACTATTTCTGCTATTTCATAAGATTTGTACTAAATATAGTGTTTCTGCCAAATATAGTATTTCTGCTTAATTATAGTATTTCTGCCATTTTATAGTATTTGTGCTAAAACATAGTATTTCTACTAAATGTAGTATTTATGCTTAATCATACTATTTGTATATATTTCTGCCAGGACCCCAGGCAGCTAATCCTCTGTGAGGACTGATACATATAAAATTTACATATCAGGGCCTGCACGGCTTCCCAGCCAGCCAATCATATCTGAGGTCTGCCCTTTCTTCTCTCGTCATATCTCAGCGACAGATGTACAAAGAGCAATGCAAATCACAGTCAAAGTACACGAAAAGTACGCTGATTCACCCAGTACAAGAATTATGCTTCTAGTGCACCTAGTTTTTGAGTTACACGACGTTTTGTAACTCCAAAAACTGTCTTTTTCGCCTCTCACCGCAATCTAATTCTGACTGCTCATCACCCTGTTTTCCAGGCGCTCGCTCTCTTTCCCAGTGGCACAGTTGGTAATGACACAGGTCTGCAACCAAAAGGTCGTGGGTTCAATTACACCTTGGGCAACATGTTTTTTTTTCCTACAAATTAATACACTATCACAGACCACTAATTCATATTCATCATTAATTACAATTCTGCAAACTTTTATGATTTTAGCAGCTTTTCTAATATGGACCTCAGATTCTTGTTAACACTCCATGGCACAAATACTCTTCCCTTTAGGCTCTGTGTATGTGTGTGTGTATCAATATTTCTCCCATTTTAAAGTATTACTCCTCCATAATTGTATTTCTGTTAAATCAAAGTACTTTTACTACATCTTAGTACTTCTGCTCAATCATAGTATTTCTGCTAAATCATAGTATTTTGCCAAATTATGGTTTTGTGCCAAATCATAACATTTGTTTTATGTTACAGTATTACTACTAAGTGGAGGAATTTCTGTCATGTTACAGTATATGTGCTGATTACAGTATTTCTGCTAAATCATAGGATTTCTACTATATTATATTTTTCTTTCTAAATATAGCATTTCTGCTATATAATTGTATTACTGCTATGTTATAATATTTGTGCTAAACCAGAGTATTTCTGCTGAAACATAGTATTTCTGCCGAATGATAGTATTTCTGTCAAATTACAGTATTTTTGCTAAAACATAGTATTTTTAAAAAAATTTCAATATTAATAGTAAATTACAGTGTCTCTGGTAAATCGCAGCATTTCTACTATGTTGTACTGTTTTTCTAAATCATAGTATTTCTGTAATGTTTAAGAATGTTTGCCTAAATATATTCTTTCTGTTATCTTATACTATTTCTCCTAAATTCTTGTATTTTTGAGAAGTTATCGTGTTTCTGGTAAGTTACAATATTTCTGCTAAGTTCTGCTATGCTATTGTATTTCTGCCAAGTATTATGTTTCCTCTAAGATATTGCAGTTCTGCTAAGTTACTACATTTTAGCAAAGTTCCTTTTCTTCTGCAAAGTTTTTACAAATTCTGCAACTTTTCAGCTTTTTCTGCTTGTTTCAGCAGACAGCTTCAGCATTACAGCATCCACACTGCATTTTCGCAGGAAATGCAAATTTTTTTTATAGTTGTGTGGATGCTGGAGGCATCCACACTATTGAGTTCCTGTTTCTCTTTATTCTTTATACTTTATTATTATTATTATTATTATTATTATTCCAGTTGCTTCCGTGACGCTTTTGGCACTTTTCTACTTCCACAATTTTCAGCCGATTTTCACCGTTCAAATTTTAAACTATTCTGCTATTTCTGCTAATGATTGCTATGACTTTTGGTATTTTTAACTCTTATACTTTTTAAAATATTACGTTTTTTTTCTTTAATTTGTCCCATTGAAATGAATGGGAAACTTCCATAATTCTGCTAAAACTTACTCTTTTTGAAACTTAACTACGTTCTCATACTTTCGCCTAGAACAACCATTCAAATTTTAAAATGTTCACAAATTATTGGGCTATTCATGAATGATTCAGCTTTTTCATATCTGTTACCGTTTTCATCGTATCCCTCTCTAAGTTTTGAGTTTCATCTTTGTGATTTTTCACAAAATACATGCGTTGTTATGGTTGCTATGCAGTTGGTTCTAAGTGAGCCACTGTACCTTTGGCAATTTTCTCTTCATGTCCGAACAACTTCTTGCTACTCGCTCAATTTTCACTTAACCCACACAAATTATACATCAAAACGTAGGTATTTTTGCTGGCTTTCAGAAAATGTTACTATCATTGTTGTGAGATTTATAGAATTTTGGCAAATCACCTCAGACCAACACAAAGTCAGAAAACTCTCCATAGAAAGTCAATGGAGAGCTTGTTCAAAATCATCGCTTGATTTCTCTAATGAGAGGCATATTCGAATCGTCATATCTCCTTAACGAAGCGAAGTTAAAACATGAGGCTTGTCCCGTATATCTTCAGACACTCCTGATGCTCACAATTCAAGAATTTCTTTCTCACCTATTACCGTTCTGAAATGAGTTAGACTTGTTTGAGGGTAGGAAATTCGTCCTTTGCTCAGATTTCTTCAGATTTCAAACTCTGAAATGAACCACTTTTTCTCTTGTCATATCTTTTAATGGATTTCCACAGAGACCTGAAAATTTCCATGATTGTTCACCAAAGCCTGCTGTCTCTTACGGTGAAAGAATGATATCGATACTCCAAATAGATTTAGAGTTAGAAAGCGTTGTTTGAGGGCAAGTCAAGGCAGATTTTGCTTGCCTCTACTCAGTTATGGTGCATTAGAAGTCAAATATCTTCAATAATTCATATTTTAATGATAAAGTGTCAACACTTTAAGATTCCCCCATCTCTTCTGAACAAAACGGTGTAAGAATGACTGTTCTAGCCCCTACGGTTAGGAAATTATGGCCATTTGTTTGAGAGGAATCCTCACTATGAGAAATTCACTGCAGAAATCCTGTCTCTGTGCTCTGTGTGTGTAAAAACGGCTGCACCTGTTTTGGCGGGAAAAAGTACACAGCCTCTCTGATTGGTGGATTCAAATTTAGCAGCTCCCAGGCTGCTTGACTGACCTAGAAACTTGATTTTCTCTCCTGTGTGTGTGTGTGTGTGTGTGTGTGTGTGTGTGTGTGTGTGTGTGTGTGTGTGTGTGTGTGTGAGAGACAGAGAGAGAGAGATAGAGAGGGCGAGAGAGAGTTTTTATGGGAGCATCTTATTGTATGATTTAAATTCAATATATTTAGACTGGTTGACTGAATTTGATCCTCTGTGTGTCTCTCTGTGCATGTGTGTTTCCATATGTGTCCATATTTGTGATTGTGTCACTGTTATACTTTTTTTGCTGATTTTTTCATTTAACAATTACATTTGAGGGACCCTTAGCATGTTCAGGATTCTTTCAGCTGTCCATTTTGCTTTTCCAATTTTTCTATTTAAGTTATTACTATTGTGTTGAGTCATATCATTTCTGCTGCTTTTCAGTATTTGTGCTAAATACAGCATTTCTGCAAAATCATACTATGTCTGCTATTTTATGAGATTTGTGCTAAATACAGCATTTCTGCTAAATCATACTATTTCTGCTATTTCATAAGATTTGTACTAAATATAGTGTTTCTGCCAAATATAGTATTTCTGCTTAATTATAGTATTTCTGCCATTTTATAGTATTTGTGCTAAAACATAGTATTTCTACTAAATGTAGTATTTATGCTTAATCATACTATTTGTATATATTTCTGCCAGGACCCCAGGCAGCTAATCCTCTGTGAGGACTGATACATATAAAATTTACATATCAGGACCTGCACGGCTTCCCAGCCAGCCAATCATATCTGAGGTCTGCCCTTTCTTCTCTCGTCATATCTCAGCGACAGATGTACAAAGAGCAATGCAAATCACAGTCAAAGTACACGAAAAGTACGCTGATTCACCCAGTACAAGAATTATGCTTCTAGTGCACCTAGTTTTTGAGTTACACGACGTTTTGTAACTCCAAAAAACTGTCTTTTTCGCCTCTCACCGCAATCTAATTCTGACTGCTCATCACCCTGTTTTCCAGGCGCTCGCTCTCTTTCCCAGTGGCGCAGTTGGTAATGACACAGGTCTGCAACCAAAAGGTCGTGGGTTCAATTACACCTTGGGCAACATGTTTTTTTTTCCTACAAATTAATACACTATCACAGACCAGTAATTGATATTCATCATTTATTACAATTCTGCAAACTTTTATGATTTTAGCAGCTTTTCTAATATGGACCTCAGATTCTTGTTAACACTCCATGGCACAAATACTCTTCCCTTTAGGCTCTGTGTATGTGTGTGTGTATCAATATTTCTCCCAATTTAAAGTATTACTCCTCCATAATTGTATTTCTGTTAAATCAAAGTACTTTTACTACATCTTAGTACTTCTGCTCAATCATAGTATTTCTGCTAAATCATAGTATTTTGCCAAATTATGGTTTTTGTGCCAAATCATAACATTTGTTTTATGTTACAGTATTACTACTAAGTGGAGGAATTTCTGTCATGTTACAGTATATGTGCTGATTACAGTATTTCTGCTAAATCATAGGATTTCTACTATATTATATTTTTCTTTCTAAATATAGCATTTCTGCTATATAATTGTATTACTGCTATGTTATAATATTTGTGCTAAACCAGAGTATTTCTGCTGAAACATAGTATTTCTGCCGAATGATAGTATTTCTGTCAAATTACAGTATTTTTGCTAAAACATAGTATTTTTAAAAAAAAATTTCAATATTAATAGTAAATTACAGTGTCTCTGGTAAATCGCAGCATTTCTGCTATGTTGTACTGTTTTTCTAAATCATAGTATTTCTGTAATGTTTAAGAATGTTTGCCTAAATATATTCTTTCTGTTATCTTATACTATTTCTCCTAAATTCTTGTATTTTTGAGAAGTTATCGTGTTTCTGGTAAGTTACAATATTTCTGCTAAGTTCTGCTATGCTATTGTATTTCTGCCAAGTATTATGTTTCCTCTAAGATATTGCAGTTCTGCTAAGTTACTACATTTTAGCAAAGTTCCTTTTCTTCTGCAAAGTTTTTACAAATTCTGCAACTTTTCAGCTTTTTCTGCTTGTTTCAGCAGACAGCTTCAGCATTACAGCATCCACACTGCATTTTCGCAGGAAATGCAAATTTTTCTAGTTATTATTATTATTCTAGTTGCCACTTTTTTGTACTTTTTTTGGCACTTATCTACTTCCACAATTTTCAGCCGATTTTCACCGTTCAAATTTTAAACTATTCTGCTATTTCTGCTAATGATCGCTATGACTTTTGGTATTTTTTGCTATTATACTTTTTAAAATATTAAGCTTTTTATGCTTTTTTTTGTCCCATTGAAATGAATGGAAAACTTCCACAATTCTGCTAAAACTTGCTTGTTTTTGAAACTTAACTACTTTGTCCTACTTTGACCTAGAACAACCATTCAAACTTTAAAATGTTCTCAAATTATTGGGCTATTTATGAATGATTCAGCTTTTTCATATCTGTTACCATTTTCATCTTATCCCTGTTTAAGTTTTCAGTTTCATTTTTGTGATTTTCACAAAATACATGCGTTGTTATGGTTGCTATGCAGTTGGTTCTAAGTGAGCCACTGTACCTTTGGCAATTTTCTCTTCATGTCCGAACAACTTCTTGCTACTCGCTCAATTTCCACTCAACCCACACAAATTATACATCAAAACGTAGGTATTTTTGCTGGCTTTCAGAAAATGTCACTATCATTGTTGTGGGATTTATAGAATTTTGGCAAATCTCCTCAGACCAACACAAAGTCTCAAAAATCCCCATAGAAAGTCAATGGAGAGTTCGTTTAAAATCACCGCTTGATTTCTGTAATGAGAGGCATTTTGAATCGTCATATCTCCCCAACGAAGCGAAGTTAAGACATGAGGCTTGTGCCAATATATCTTCAGATACTCCTGATGCTCACAATTCAAGAATTGTTTTCTCATCTATTACCATTTGGCCATGAATTGGGTTTGTTTGAGGGTAGGAAATTCGTCCCTCGCTCAGATTTCTTCAGATTTCAAACTCTGGAAATGAGACACTTTTTTCTCTCGTCATATCTTTTTGATAGATTTCCACAGAGACCTGAAAATTTCCATGACTGTTCACCAAAGCCTGCTGTCTCTTACGGTGAAAGAATGATATCGATACTCCAAATAGATTTAGAGTTAGAAAGCGTTGTTTGAGGGCAAGTCAAGGCAGATTTTGCTTGCCTCTACTCAGTTATGGTGCATTAGAAGTCAAATATCGTCAATAATTCATATTTTAATGATAAATTGTCAACACTTTAAGATTCCCCATCTCTTCTGAACAAAACGGTGTAAGAATGACTGTTCTAGCCCCTACGGTTAGGAAATTATGGCCATTTGTTTGAGAGGAATCCTCACTATGAGAAATTCACTGCAGAAATCCTGTCTCTGTGCTCTGTGTGTGTAAAACGGCTGCACCTGTTTTGGCGGGAAAAAGTACACAGCCTCTCTGATTGGTGGATTCAAATTTAGCAGCTCCCAGGCTGCTTGACTGACCTAGAAACTTGATTTTCTCTCCCTGTGTGTGTGTGTGTGTGTGTGTGTGTGTGTGTGTGTGAGAGAGAGAGAGAGAGAGAGAGAGAGAGGGCGAGAGAGAGTTTTATGGGAGCATCTTATTGTATGATTTAAATTCAATATATTTAGACTGGTTGCCTGAATTTGATCCTGTGTGTCTCTCTGTGCTTGTGTGTTTCCATATGTGTCCATATTTGTGATTGTGAGACTGTTATACTTTTTTTTGCTGATTCTTTTTTCATTTAACAATTACATTTGAGTGACCCTTAGAATGTTCAGCATTTTTTTCAGCTGTTCATTTTGCTTTTCCAATTTTTCTATTTAAGTTATTACTATTGTGCTAATTCATAGCATTTGTGCTGCTTTTCAGTATTTGTGCTAAATACAGCATTTCTGCTAAATCATACTATTTCTGCTATTTTATAAGATTTGTGCTAAATACAGCATTTGTGCTAAATCATACTATTTCTGCTATTTTATAGGATTTGTACTTAATATAATATTTCTGCTTAATTATAGTATTTGTGCCATTTTATAGTATTTGTGCTAAAACATAGTATTTCTAGTAAATGCAGTATTTCTGGGTAATCATTGTATTTCTATATATTTCTGCCAGGTCCCCAGGGAGTCAGTCCTAATATTCAAATTTACATATCAGGACCTGGACGGCTTCCCAGCCAGCCAATCATATCTGAGTCCTGGCACATTCAAATTTGCATATTGGGACCTTCATGGCTTCCCAGCCAGCCAATCATATCTGAGTCCTGGCACATTCAAATTTACACATTGGGACCTTCATGGCTTCCCAGCCAGCCAATCATATCTGAGTCCTGGCACATTTAAATTTGCATATTGGTACCTTCGTGGCTTCTAAGCCCACCAATCATCTATGTCATATATCTCTAATATTTCATATTTTTATTTTAAATGGTCAGCATTTCAAGATTCCCCTATGTCTTCTGAATAAAATGGTCTAAGAATGACTGTTTTAGCCCCTACGGTTAGAAATTTATGGCTGTTTGTTTGAGGGGAATTCTCACTATGAGAAATAGACTGCAAAAATCCTGTCTCTGTGCTGCATGTGTGTAAAAGCCTGCACTTGGTGCACCAGTTTTGGCGGGAAAAAGTACACAGCCTCTCTGATTGGTGGATTCAAATTCAGCAGCTCCAGGCTGCTTGACTGACCTAGGGACATACAGGAAACACAGTATGCACAGCCACTGTTTGTTCACTTGCTGCTGCTGCTGCTGCTGCTGTGTGTGTGTGTGTGTGTGTGTGTGTGTGTGTGTGTGTGTGTGTGTGTGTGTGAGACCCTTTTATGGCAGCATGTCATTGTAGGATTCAAACTGATTATATTTAGACTGGTTGACTCGATTACATCCTGTGTGTGTCTCTCTGTGCATTTGTGTTTCCATTTGTGTCCATAATTGTAATTGTGTGTATCTGCTGGCTGTTATTTCTTTCTTTTCTTTTTTTTTTGTCAATTTTTACCTTTCAACAAGCACATTTGAGCAACCCTTACCATCAGCATTTTTTCAGCTGTCCATTTTGCTTTTTCAATTTTTCTATTTAAGTTATTACTATTCTGTTAAATCATACTATTTCTGCTATTTTATAAGATTTATGCTAATTATAGTATTTCTGCTTAATAATAGTATTTCTGCTGAATTATAGGATTTCTACCAAATCATAGTATTTCTGCTACTTTTTGGTATTGGTGGTGATAAATACAGTATTTCTGCTAAAACATAGAATTTCTGCTATTTTATAGGATTTGTGCTAAATGTAGTATTTCTGCCAAATACTATGATTTCTTCCAAATCATAGTATTTCTGCTAAATTATTATGTTTCTCTTAAGTCACAATTTTTTGCTAAGATGTGATGCTACTGCTCCATGTCTGAAATACATTACAGAAAGCCCATGTCTCTGTCGGTGTGAGCAAGGGATGCAGCTGCACTGACAGGGACAACTACATAGCCTGATGAAGCAGACAGAAGTGACAGCTCTGATTGGTGGATTCAAATTGAGCAGATCCAGGCTCTTTGACTCTCATAGATACAGCTGAAAATATAAAGCTGAAAAAAAAAAAAAAAAAACCGAAAAAGCCAATGTCAGTGTTTGAAGTTTTTAACTTCTAATAACTTTACAGAAGTGTGTGTGTGTGTGTGTGTTTGTCTGTGCTTGTGTGACTCAATTTTTATTCGTTGGTGACCAGCATCCATTAGTGTATTCAACTTGACCAGATTCAGACTGATTGACTGGCATAGAAACACACAGGACACGTTTGTTTGTCCCTGTGTGCCCTTGTGTGTGTATGTTTGTATGTATGTCTGTGTTTATGCTTGCATCCATGTTTTTGCACATTGTTTTCTGAATATGGGTTATTTATCACTGTGTGTGTTTGTCCCTATTTGTAAACATTGCTAGGCATCTAATTTTGCCTTAGCTTTGTGTATCTGCTGGCAGTTCCTCTGTAACATTTCTAATGTTTCTGACAAGTTTTCACAGTTGAACAACAACTAATTTTTGAGGAAACTTCAGCTTTTTGAAGCTGGCTGTTTTGCATTTCCAATATTTCCGCTAAATTATTACTTTTATGCTAAATTATTACTTTTCTGCTAAATTATACTATTTCAGCTCCTATGTTGCATTTCTACTATGTGTTACTATTATACTACTGTATATTAAGTTATACTCTTACACCATTTCTTCCTGGTTTTTAGGTTTGCGCTACATATTAACATTTCTGCTGTATTACAACACTTCTGCAATGTTGTACTACTTCTTCCAAGTTACTATGTTTCTGCTGAGTTACAATATTTCTGTAACTAACATAAATTTTAGCAGGCCTCAACCCGCCATGCATGTTAACCAGGTAAAATAAATATTTATGTAGATATTTTGCAAATATTTATTATTCATTTTTTAGGAGCATAGTGCTTTTTTCCAAATTCAGGTGAAGGCCCTTTATGCGCTGAAAGCCCAAAGGTGATATAAGGATCAGTTTTTGTTTGATACATGGACAATTCAAGTTCAGCTTTTCAATTCATTTAAGAGAGACCTTCAACTGGATGTTTTTACTTTTTGTTATTTTTAAGAGTTCAAAATGTGTCCATTACATAAATAAAATTTCATTTACTTTGTAGCATTTCATGGATTTCATAAGCAAAACAGTATAGTTGTTTATACAGAGTATAAAGGTAAAAACAATGTGTGAAGTGTTATCTTCATTTCAGATGTCAAAAAGTATTTGTGGCTCCCAGTGTTTTCTTTTTTCGTGCAAATCGGGTCCAAATGGCTCTTTGGGTCTTAAATGTTGCTGACCCCTGGTTTAGATGGTTGTCTTTAAAACCTTCACTGAAGAGTCTTGTTGGAGAAAGCCACACCTTTACCTCACTGCAGCAGGGGTGAACAAGTGGGTGCAAGTCTATTTAGGTTAGAATCCATATGATTATAACCAATATGTATTAGAATAAAATAAATAAATGTGCAATGAACATGTCAGGAGTCACTGTTGAAAACCCTCATGGCAGTGGGGTTAAAGTACCTCCTGAACCTCTGATTCCTGCAGTGCAGCGAGGCGAGCCTCTGCAGCTCCTACTGTCCTGTGAGGATGCTTAGGTGAACACCAACACCAGCCCTTTGGTTTGTTGTTCAGGAGAAGACTGTTCTTATTACTCCAGCCAGTTAAATAAATATATCATAAAACAGTACATTTTAACATAATGACCTTATATTTATTCATGACTTTTAACCATAATTTCAAATTAAAATAATCATGTTTGAAATATTTATTCAACTTATAGAATTAAATCTCTGCTAGTTGTTTTCTGTTCCAAAAATATCTAGTTTAATACTATTTAAATTTACATATATTTTTGTAATTACACAAAATTGGCATTTTCAATGCCAATGCCATTACACAAAATTGGCATGGCGGAGTTTCCCACTACCCGTGAATGCCTCTTATTTTACGTCTCTGGCTGACTCCTGAATCTCCTCCCACTCTCTGCTTGATCCCTGCCGGTAAGCGCTGCTTCTCTGTCTCTCTTTTCTCAAATAAAATGTCTATAAGCTGTTTGAGTGATTTACCGAGTTGTTGTTAGTGACTTATAAAGCCAGTCTAAGTATAAGTCATATTAAAGTAACACAATGGCTGCTTTGTTAGTGAAACGTTGTAATTTTAGTATTTAAAAGGAGTGTTTGGTAAGCTAGCCCTAACAACAAAGTGCTAACGCCTAGCCTAGCTCCTATAGGCCCAGTGCAAAATGTATTTGGTTCATTTGATTGTTTAATACAGTTATTGTGTTGTATTTGGTTCATTTGGTGTGTTAGTGTTTCTGAGTCTCTTAGGGAAGCTGAAGTTAGTTCTCCTCTTCACAAATCAGTCAGTTAAAACGGCCTCATTCTATAGGTTATAAGGTAATAAGCTGCCATCTTAGAACCACTGATAAGCTGCTGAAGCAGCAGGGTCGGTAACTTCAAAGGAGCCATTTTACCGCCTCTGACAGAAGGCCGGGAGAAAAAGAGTAACGTGCCTGTGCCGGTGTGTCTGTGTTGTGGGTTAATTAACAGAAGGGAGAGAGAGTGAGGATAAAACACATAATATAAGAATAATAACATTTCTTAACAAGAAGAAGTTTTTTTTAATTAATCAATTTTAGTTTTTAGTTAAATTTTAAGAACTGTTTAACAAACACTAGTTTGTGCAGACTGGTTTGTTTTTAAGTAAAACCTACACCTGCAGCTCTGTTTAATTTTTCACAAAGTGAGAAGTTAATAAAATATAAAAAGGCCACCTTCAAATAAATAAAATGCTGCAGTGCGCCATTAATATTATTAATATGATATGTACATATTTAAAACAACAGCATATTAAATGATACTAAATGATACTGTGTGCAGGTGATAATATTTTTTTAGGAAGCAGAATTTGAATGCAGACCAACTGAAATGTTGAAGCCTACAAATATATCATCCAAGCTTTCATTTATGATTGTTCATGCTTTTAAATTAAACTTTATCAATTTGATAAAGTGTGCAGTGCTAGGTGTAGCAAATCATTGCTTATTAAATCTGTGTTATCTAATAGCACCAAACTAATAGAGCTATCACATAACTGAGAAACTTGTGTGGCTTATTACAAATGGATGAAACCACATTTTACCTTAATGAAGACAGTAATCTTTAATAAGGTGTAGAAAAAAAAGAGGTGAGTTGTTTGTTGCTGTGGTAAACAAAGAAGTGTACTGAATCTTTTGGACTACACAGATTGATGTAGTATTGATTGTGATGCTGATCTGAGTTGTCTCATTCTGTATTTTTGTGCTTTGTCTTTTGTTACACAGAGTGAACGAGATCTTTGGTTTTGCCTTTGCTGGTAAGTAAACAGTGATTGTAACTGAAGCAGTATGAACCTGGCATTGCGTAGCACATTTGACGACTTACATACAGTAGTTTGACCTTTTGTGATATGTTTCCATTTACTGATTGGCAAACACACAGGATTTGTGACCTGTAGCAGCAAAGCCCCCACACAGGACCCTCTGACTCTCCCTGAAAATGTCCCTGAAGTTTAATAGCCCATTTATGTATGATTTAAATTTCTTATGGCTTATCAAATCTAAACATAACTAAATGTCAGATGTCTTTATACAGTTGTTCATTTTCTCCTTATGTTTGTGGATTTAAGTAGCAGACAAAACAATGAAAGTGTTTTAGGGGAGTCAGTATAAGTGGTTGCTCAAACACTTAAGAGCTGCACAGGTATTGATTTATATTGTCTGTCAAATTCTGATGTATTACATTAAAGTCAGAACATTGTAGAAGTATTTTGCCTGACTCGGTATAAGTAATAGCTTTAACAGTAATAAAAAAAAAGAAGAGAACCAGAGGTGTGAGTGGACATTGTTAGGTAAATTACAGCCAGTGTGTCTAATTAGTTTATTACTTATTTAGTGAATATAATGTGTTTTAAAATTAGATAGAAAAGTTGCCAAAAGGTACACTGCAAAATTCATAAATATTCCTAGCAACGGGTACAATGAAATGACTTTTTAGTGTAATATTTTAAGACATTTAATTTTAATTACAAAACATGGTGCACCTCTGCTATTGTAACATGTTAATATTTAAATGTATTTTAAGATTTATATATTCATGTCAGACATGATGAGGTTTTCTGTTGCTTCTGATTTATATAATTACTTTGTATCTAACATTTTTAAAAGTTTTGGTTTTTCACACTTTATTAGCACTGACCTGTTGTAGAAAATGTTGGAGCCACAAGGCTTCTGTGTAGGAAATATTTGGTATATCCTGCACTTGTGCCAATTGATGGCTGTTCTTTGCATTTCTGTAGTAATGAATGCTTTTATTACACATGCCATGTGAGACGCTGCAGTTCATTTATCTCCTCTTTACACTACAGTAAGCTCATAAAAGCCTTAAAGTAATTGAGGATTTTACTAGTTAATTTATGTCATAGTGAATTGGATTGTGTGTGAAGAGGCTCAACAGTCTGAATCATCAAACAGTGATCTGATGAATTGTTTCCTTTCTCTAGACTGCTGATCTGATCGTCTCAAGTCTGGTAAGTAAAGGTTTGTCTGATGTGCAGTGCTAGGAAATGTTTCTCATTATAGGAGATTCAGTTTAGTGCTGTGAGTCAGCACAGCTCTTGGCAATTATCAAATAATAGAAAAGTCTATGAAAACATTTCCAGACTTACAAATCTCTCTTATCATCATACTACATTTTTAATTAGGCCCTAATATATCGGCCATGCTAAGTTTATTGTAGATTTAGCGGGTGTGTATTAAACATGCCCCATATTTGACTGAAATATGTAGAAACTGCTGTATAGGAGTCATCTGTCTCCAAATTTTTCATTTTGCCAAAAGTCATACTGAGTAAATTATTTTTACTTTTATGTTAACGGCTCCCCAGACATTATGATATAGTGTTGTACCAGGTAAGTACACACAGAATCGGGAATTTGAGACCTTTGGGCATTTAGGAACATGTGAGTTGAGTGCATGTGAAGTGTTTAAACCAGGTGGTCTGAAACTGTCTGCTCTGACTTCATTGTGTGGGTTTAGCTTGACCATATAATGTTTACAGTAAGTTACTGTAGCACCACATCTTGGTTTACAGACTCTGTTTGTTTTTATTGTGTTAATAGAATGCAAAATATCCTTAGAAATGTTCCACCACCATATGTTAAACATTTTCATTCAGTTGAATCTAATAATGTACTGTACAACTCTTCAGTGTGTAATGATATATATGTTCTGTATTTTTCGGACTGTAAGGTGCACTAAATTCTAAGGCACATTAAGTCAAACAAAACAGATAAGTCAAACTTTATTCAACTCATTTACAATAACTCTCAAAATTGTTCAGTTGTAAGACATAAAATACAGAACAATTCACTCACTTTTCAGGATTTGTGTATTGATGAATGTGGATTGATCAGTTTGAAATCTGCTTCATAAGCATGGCTCTCAACAGGTGCCAGGCCCTTATACACACACACCATATTATGTTGAAGCACAGTACGAATTACTCTACGAGGGTGCTGACTATGGTAGCCATGCTCCGACAATACATCAAGTGGTGCTGCTTTGTAGCTTACCAAAGTCATATTAAAACATTTGACAGATGCCGTGAGTGCCGTGTACCACATAGAATTGGTTTGAAATCAGTAAACACAACCATACATAAGGTGCACTGTCTATTTTTGAGAAAATTAAAGGCTTTTAAATGTGCCTTATAGTCTGAAAAATACAGTAAAGCCAGGTTTATTGGAAGTGTGTCTAATTCCACTTTCTTTCTGTCTTACAGGTGACCTGCTGCAGAAAACCCTCTCCCTCTATCATTAACAAGCAATTCAGTCTGTCCTATCACTCTCCCTCTCCCTGCTCCATCTTTTTGACAAGCCATTCTATCTTCTATCATTTCTCCGCCATGAGCTCTATCTAAGTTGACAAGCTTGAACCTGAGTTGAAACGCAATCCTGTGACTTGAAATCAAGTTTTACCAGAATCTAAGTTTTTGGAATTGAAGTTACCAGAACTTCGTCAATCTGTTTTCAGAATTCTGAGAGATCTCCGCTCTCACTGCTCCATCTTTCCTGTCGTTAAACTCTCTCACATCCAGTCATTTTGCTGGAAATTACAAGTAAAAGTTGAATATACAGTAATAGAATTACAGTACAGTAGAACTCACTGTAGAAACTACTTACAGAGCCCTACATTTGTCATTTTAATTTTTACATTACACTTTGGAATAAACACTGATAGCTTGGCTTACGTGTGCAGTTACTTTGATAAATTATATAAAATACACACCTTTTTCAAGGTTTATTTGTAATAAGATAATCTGGTTATTTTGTAATACATACATTCAGACTTATATTCACATAAATAATAAATTGGATCCAAATATATTTTTCAAGTCTGTTTCATTGGCTATAACATTTGACTACAAGTTTATACTATTATTATTTAAGGACAAACCCTTTTTGTCACTCAGTGTAAGTATTCAGTTACAGTTGTCATCTAGAGGCTGCCCTGAGAACCCAGACTTCCTGTTTCCTGACTGCTGCAGAACGTCCAGCTGAAGAATCCCCATAGCCTGTCATCTGATCACCACACCATCACAGCTCCTTATATTTGCTTTAAATTTTAAATATCTGAAAGATTTACACAGTCTACTTAAAAGCTAAGAGTTTAATTATAGCCTGTTGATTGTTGAGATTTATTCTGCATATTACTTTACAGAAGTATAGACCAATTTGTTATCCAGTCTGGTTAAAAAAATAGAAGTAATAATATACAGTTTTTGAAAAAGGTACAATAAAACAGACCAAAGTGTTTTCAAAGAACTTTAAATAAGTTAAACTAAATATTGAGTTTGTATTTAAGTGAGCCTTTTACATCAATTCTGATAAAGCTCTGATTTAAGAGAAAGTTGAGGAATCAGTTTTTCAGTGTTTACAGGTTGAGTTTTGTTTACATTTGTGTATAAATACATATAAGGTCCAGTTTGTACTTGCACAAAATGCCAAGAAAAGTCAAAGGTCACAGTCCCAGAAGCTTAGATGGCAAAAGCAGAAAGAACAGGTAAATGTTTCTCAGAGCGGTGAGGAGGTAAAGGTGTCTGTTACAACTATTCCCAGTCCAGAAGTGCAGAGCAGCGTTCAGACAGCCGCAGTGTCTTATGCAGATGTGGTAAAGAGAGGTGTTCCCTCAGCATGTGTGCCAGATGCTAAAGTACAGCAGGTAATCCAGACTGAACCCCAGGTAACTGTGCAAACGCAGCATGATGGAGAAGCTCCAGGACCGTCTCATGTACAGGTTACAAACAATGAAAGTCGTCCACGAGTGAGTAGCATCTGTGCGTCCCGAAGCCAGGCCGCTGCTAAGTATGGAAAGTACAGGAATCAGCAATGCATGGCGAACAGTTTGGTTTTCCTGTCATTCTTACACGAGGATGAATTCATTACCAGAGCAGATCTAAACCGTGTGTTGGACAAAGGCCATGCCGTGTATTCAGATGCCAGAAAGAGGTTTGTGAACAGCGTGTTTCTCGCCTGTGATGAGCTTCCCACAGTGGTCACCAGCCGCAGACACGAGTATCAAGTGGACATGTCTCAGTTTGCTCATTATGGCACATTTGATGGTACAGATCATTTTCCGAGCCTTGAACAGGGACTACAGTGTTTGGCTTCAGCGGTTCGCTATGCTTTGCTAGTCATGGGAGGAACCGTCATTGCAGTTTGCAGGCTGACTTCAGGTGAATACGCATACTTTGACCCTCACCCACGTAAGTCTACAGGAATGCCATTGTCGCTAGCTGTAAGTGGTGGAACTGCAGTTATGTTAAAATTCACACGTCTTAACGACATGATTGACAGGATCAAACGCTTGTACCGAATGTTTAGCATCGCGCCATCCTGCACTTATGAGCTACAGCCTGTCGAGTTTCACAGTGAAAACCCTGCTGACCAAAGAGATGCTGATGAAAACAGACAAACAGCTACAACTGTTCCAGCACCAGTTTTAAATGAACCTGAATTTGAAACCCCAAAATCCACTGAGCAGACACAGAAAACTGTGACCGACACTTTAGCCACTGAAGTGATGTCATCCAGAGTGGATTATTCAAATGAGCCAGCTGCTGAGCTGAACAATCGTCCTTCTGATTATTTAGAAATAGAAACCTCTGCATCTTCTGTAAGAGACACTCAGGTAACAAAAGAATCTGTTCCTCAGAATGATTTAAACACTGCCTCCTGTTTGACTGAGACAACAGAGGAACTCTCACATAAACTGTTGAAGCTTAATAAACAGCAAAGGAGAAAGATTAGGAGACGATTATTGGTCCAAGAAAAACTACCACAGAGAAAGGAAAATCAGAAAAAGAAAGAAAGACAGATGTACACTTTTGATGAAAGCTTTAAGGCAAAGAAAAAGATTCTAGTAGAAAGTCTCATGATTCTGATCACAGTAAGAAAAAGAGTGTGTACAAAAATAATCTGTATAAACTCAATGCTACATATAGAGAGAAACAGAGAG
Source organism: Oreochromis aureus (assembly GCF_013358895.1). Classification (NCBI taxonomy): domain Eukaryota; kingdom Metazoa; phylum Chordata; class Actinopteri; order Cichliformes; family Cichlidae; genus Oreochromis; species Oreochromis aureus. The sequence goes on along the minus strand of NC_052954.1, from coordinate 4,735,192 downwards.
AACATTTTAGAAAAATCTATAGAGATAGTGCTAAAATTAGAGAGAGAAAAAGAGAACGTGTCATAAGGATGTATAAAGAAGATTCGTTATTCCGAGAAAAGCAGAAGGAGCGTATAACAAGAACATATAGAGAATCTCCCATTTTCCGAGAAAAGCAGAAGGAACGTATAACAAGAACATATAGAGAATCTCCCATTTTCCGAGAAAAGCAGAAGGAGCGTATAACAAGAACATATAGAGAATCTCCCATTTTCCGAGAAAAGCAGAAGGAGCGTATAACAAGAACATATAGAGAATCTCCCATTTTCCGAGAAAAGCAGAAGGAGCGTATAACAAGAACATATAGAGAATCTCCCATTTTCCGAGAAAAGCAGAAGGAGCGTATAACAAGAACATATAGAGAATCTCCCATTTTCCGAGAAAAGCAGAAGGAGCGTATAACAAGAACATATAGAGAATCTCCCATTTTCCGAGAAAAGCAGAAGGAGCGTATAACAAGAACATATAGAGAATCTCCCATTTTCCGAGAAAAGCAGAAGGAACGTATGAGAAAAATATAAAGAATCTTATAGACAATCTCCTATGTTCAAAGAACAGCAGAAGGAACGTCTAAGAAGAAATTACAGAACTTGTGCTGGATTCAGAGAGAAACATAAAGCTTACATGAGGTCATATGTATATAATCTATATAAAGAAAGTGAAGAATTTAAACAGAAAAAGCGATCTTACATCACTAAACGTTATGGAGAAGAGAGACAATTTCAGCAGAAACACAAGGACAATATGAGAGAACGAATGAGAGTAAAATATTGGAACGGTTTTTCTTTAGACAGATGCATAATATCAGATGTGCAATGAACATAAAAAGAAAATATCGTCAGATGCATCGACCAGCTGAAAGTTTACAGTGTCATCCAGATAACAGTTTAATGAATGAGGCCATATCTCGTTTCAGATCAAACATTAAGTCAGCACCATCTTATGTTTGTACTGTTTGTCTAAAAGCTTCTTTTCCTAATCAGGTGAAAATCTGCAAAAGAGAAAATTACTCAAAACACCAAACTGTAGCTCAGCAGTGTCTAACTGGTAAATTTGTTCATGTGTGTGATGAAGCATGTAATGATCAGTGCAGCTTTCCTGTTGAGAGAAAAAGAGTATATCTGTCACACGTGTCACAGTTCCTCAAAAGTGGACGCATGCCAAGGCTTGCTGCTGTCAATGGTTTAGATCTGCAGGATATTCCAGCTGAACTGTGTGATCTCAACATTCTGGAGAGACATCTGATTGCCAAATGCATCCCATTTGCAAAGATTATTCCACTTCCAAAGGGCAGACAAAGACTCATACGTGGTAATGTGGTGTGTGTACCATCTGAGGTCCAACAAACAGTTGACTGTTTGCCTCGGCTCAGAAACCAATCACAGATAATGAGGATCAAGTTGAAAAGACGACTGTGCTACAAAGGCCATCAGCTGTTCCAGACTGTCACCTGGTCTAAACTGATCCAAGCCCTGCGTAAACTCAAACAGATTCATCCACAGTACACAGATATTGTTATCAGAGATGATGCATTGCTTTGTGATCCCACGTTACCTGATGATGACAGCAGTGATGAAGCCAGCATGGCAAGTGATGATTATGATGAAGCAGATTTAATGGAAATTGACAACTATGAAAAAGATGCCCTTTGTGGAAACTGAGTCTGAAAGTGAACAAGATATTGATATGCAATCCTGTGATGAACAACCAGAGGAACAAAATCCAGAGGAACCAGAAAGTGATTTGAACAATGGAGGTTTTGCTCTAGAAAGTTGCCTGCAGCCTGTAGACATTTCAGAAGAGATTCTCTCTTTCACTGATAACACATATTGTGTGGCTCCTGCAGAAAGAAACAATCCTGTTAGCTTCTTCAGAACTCCTCATTTGGAAGCCATGGCATTTCCTGTGCAGTTTCCTACTGGTCAGAATACACTGGATGAAAAGAGACGTCTTAAACTCACACCAAGTGCTTACTTCAAGTCAAGGCTTTTCAACATTGATGCAAGATTTGCTAAAGATACAAATTACCTGTTTTTCTCACAGTTTGTCACTGAAATACACTTGGCTAATTCCAGCATGACAATACAGCTAAGGAAAGGTAAAACTATGACCAAAGATGGACGCAAAATCACATCAGGAATGTTACAAAGTAAGACAGAAGTAGAGAAGCTGGTAAGAAATAAAGATGCAATCAGATTTATGCAGCCACTCAGAGGAACTCCAGCTTACTGGCAGAAAACTACAAGAGATCTATTCAGTATGGTTCGTCAAATAGGAACACCTCAGTTCTTTGTCACTTTCTGCTGCTGAGATGAGATGGCCTGAAGTGATTCAAGCAATAAAGAGACAGCAAGGTGAAGAGGTTGATTTTGAAGCCCTGGACTGGTCAGAAAAGTGTGAAATTCTAAGATCAAATCCAGTAACCACCATGCGAATGTTTGATAAGCGTGTTGAGGCTTTGTTCAGAGATTTGCTTTTTTCTCCTGCACAGCCCCTTGGTGAAATCATTGATTACTTTTACAGAGTTGAGTTCCAGCACAGAGGTAGTCCGCATACACATGTTGCTGTGGATTCGAGAAAAGGTAGAAGTAGATGTGGATGACGACCAAACTGTCTGTGACTTTGTGGACAGATACATCTCAGCTCAACTCCCTGATCCAGAAAAACAGCCTGAACTGCACAAAAAGTCACTGAACTACAAAAGCACAGCAAAACCACACAAAGACATGCTTTAAGAGTGTGAACTCTGGTTGTAGATTTGGCTTTCCAAAACCACCAGCCACAAGAACAATGATTGTGAGACAGGATGAGGATTCAGACACTGAAGCTGCAAAAGCCAAACTCAGACCTTTGATGAACCTGCTGAAGGAACCTGAAGCTGCTTCTCTCACCATAGAGCAGATTCTGTCACGATGCAACTTGACAATGAATGAGTATGAACAATGCCTCCAAGACATAAACAAGAAAACAGCTCTTATTCTGAAACGTGACCCAAAGGACTGTTGGATCAACAATTACAACCCAGACCTGCTTGAAGCCTGGAACTCTAATTTAGATGTCTCGTTAATATTGAATGCCTATTCATGTATAGAATATCTCTGTAAATATATAACGAAGAAAGAATCTGGCCTCTCTGAATACCTGAAGACAGTTATTGATAACTCTGATAAGAACACGGTCAATGAATGTGATGAAATGAGAGCTGTGATGCAGGCTTATTCAAAAAGAGAGAAATCAGCGCACAGGAGTGTGTGACTCGAGTCTGTGGCCTAAAATGAAAAAATGTTCCCGCAGTGTTGTATTTGTACCAACAGATGATAACCCAGTAAAATGAGTCGCCCGATGAGCTACCTGGAATCCACAACACATGACAGTTGTAATATTTGGATGACAAGTTTGAGTGATAAATACAAATGCAGACCTGAGACACCAGAATATGAGGAAATGTCCCTGGCTGATTTTGCTGCCCTGTGCCGGTTGGTGAGTGGTCCAAATGAAGGAAAAGATGTGCTTCCTCTTCTAAACCAGCTTGGATTTGTACAAAGGCGAAAGAATGATAAACCAGCTATAATCAGGTATTACCACTGCTCACAAGAAAAAGATCCCGAGCAATATTATGGTCGACTGTTGAGACTTTACCTTCCACACAGATCAGAGCAGGAACTGAAACCACAAGGATTCCAAACCTATCAGTCCTTCTACAACTCAGGTTGTGTACGACTTCCATGTTCAGACCACAGTGAGTCTGTGAAAAGGGTTGTGAAGAGAAATAAAGACAAGTATGAGAAGAACTCTGAGGATATTGAGAGTGCACTGGAAGAGTTTGAACAAAATAGGGACGTTGTGATTGATGAATGGTGTAATCTGGCTCCTGAATCTGAAGTTGTGAGGTTGCAATGTGATGAGAATCTTCCTGAGAGACATTCTGATGATGAGAATGAACAGGAGAATGTTCCCGACTACAGTCGTCAGTCTGATGCTGTAACAGAGATCAGAGCCATCAGAGAACAACCTGCAGTCGATCCAGCTGTGGTACGTGTAATGTATCAGAATCTGAACCAGAAGCAGGCCTGCGTGTTCTATGCTATAAGAGACTGGTGTATTCAGCGAGTTTGTGGTTTGAACCCAGATCCATTTTTCTTCTATATCAACGGTGGTGCAGGAACTGGAAAGTCACATCTGATTAAATGTATTCACTCTGAAGCATCAAAGATCCTGAGCAGACTGCCTGCTAATGCAGAAGAAGCTGACATATCAAATCCAACTGTTTTACTGACTTCATTTACTGGGACAGCAGCTTTTTCTATCAATGGCTCTACGTTACATTCCCTACTGAAACTACCCAGGAGTCTGAAACCACCCATTCAAGGACTTGGTAACCAACTGGATGAAGTCAGATCTGAGCTTATGAATGCTGAAATTATTGTTATTGATGAGATTTCGATGGTTTCAAAACCCCTTTTGCTTATGTGGATGCAAGACTGAAACAAATCAAAGGCACTCAGAGACCTTTTGGTGGAATGTCAGTTTTAGCTGTTGGAGATTTTTACCAGCTGCCACCAGTGCGACAGTCTAAGCCTCTCTGTGTTTATGATCCAGAACAGATTGACCTGTGGCAGGAACATTTTCAGATGATCACTCTAACCGAGAGATCATGCGTCAGAAAGATGATGTGGCCTTTGCAGAGATGTTGAACAGGATTAGAATCAAAGAAAAGACAGATGAGCTTTCTCAGTGCGACAGAGATTTGTTGTCACAGGCTGTGACTGCACCAGAAGAATGTCCAATCGAGGTCTTACACATTTATGCCACCAACAAGAATGTGGAATCCCACAACACAGATACGCTCAAGAAGCTTCATTCAAACATTATAATCATCAATGCAGACGATTTCCAGAAGGATAAATGTACAGGCAGAATGGCACGAAGAGACAGACCATTTACAGGTGGGCGAAATGATTTACCCGACACCCTGAATGTTGCTGAAGGAGCTCGAGTGATGCTGACCAGAAACTTGGACACACTAAACGGTTTGGTCAATGGTGCTTTTGGTATACTGATAAAGGTGGTGAGATCTGAAAATGATGGACAAATAATTAAACTGGGGCTCAGAATGGACAACCGGCAGTCTGTAAGAAACAACCGCAGTGCTAATGCAGCATCTGATGATCTGGTTTATATTGAGAGAGCAGAGGAGAGTCTGAAGTTTAAAGGAGCGGCACGCAGACAGTTTCCTGTAAAGCTAGCATTTGCCTGCACAATCCACAAAACCCAGGGTCTTACAACACAGACAGCTGTAGTTTCAATGAAGAACATTTTTGAACCAGGTATGGCTTATGTTGCTCTCAGCAGGGTGACGCCTCTCAGTGGACTCTATTTACAGGACTTGGATGAGAAAAAGATTTACGCCAATCCCGAGGTAACTGCAGCGCCCAAACCATGAGACAAGCCAGCGTTGAGGAAATGATGCCTCTTCTTCAGGTCAGAGAAACAGCCAGCAGACCTGACACTCTTACACTGATCCATCACAATACGGAGGGTTTGCCATCTCACATCAGTGACATCAAGAGTCATCATGAAATGTGTTTAGCAGATGTTTTGTGTCTCACTGAGTCTCACCTTCAAGGCTCCTTTGTTGCAGACAGTCTTCATTTGGACGGCTACACCATGTTCAAACGCAACAGACATGTGTCCTACACAAACTTTCTCACATGGCCAGCAGAAGTGGTGGTGGAGTTGTTGTGTATTTGAGGAATCATTTTCAGGTTCAGGTAAAACAGTATCTGCATAATGTCACTGATCTTGAGTTCTTAGTGTTAAAGGTTCAGGCTCCATTCCCTGCGCTCATTGCTGTTGTGTACAGACCTCCAGACTACAGTTTGACACCATTCATGCAAAACCTGGTAAGTCTTTTAGATTCACTTGAAATAATGGACTGTCACCCAATAATTGTGTGTGGAGATTTTAATGAGAACCAGTTACAGAGTGGAAGAAAACAGATTCTGGAGCAGTTTCAGTCGAGAGGGTATTCACAGCTGATCACTTCTGCCACTACAGACAAGAACACCCTGCTTGACCTCATTTTTATTTCTCAGCCACAGCACAGTCTCCATTCAGGTGTCCTGAGGACATATTACAGTTACCACAACCCTGTGTTTTGTGTCCTGTCCTCCAGCCAATCATGAAGTCGTCTGGTGAGTTTTGAAACAATTACAGATCATGTTTGTTACAGAGTTTACTGATTGTAGAGCATTAAAAGATTTTTCATTGAAAATCTTATTTCTTCATATTGTCTTCCTACTTTGTCTGTAAGAAGACCCTTTCTTATTGCAATGTTATTAATCATTTCACCAAATCATGGCTGTACTTCATGCAGAGCTGGGAGATCTGCTTTCTGTTATCATGCACCTCAGATCTGAAATATGCTGCAAAAAGTATTAAACAGACATAATTTATTTTTATTCTCATGTTTTAAATGACTAAATCTACTAATGCATTTTTTCATGGATGTTAATTGTCATCTCCTTTTTGATACTTTTTTACTCTGATGTATGTATCTCAACAAACGAGAGCTTCCCTCAAAGGGCTTTCAAATATGAAATAGTAAATAAATAAATCCCAGATAAATGCAGGTATTTATTATGGGTCACATGAATAATAACAGAAAATTATATTTTCTTGATTATAGTAGATTTTGTAGAATCAAACGTTTTGGGAATGAATGAGTTTTTGCTTATCATGTTTTACAGGTAAAAAATGTTAAAAGTTTTAAACTATCTTTAGGCTACTAGAGATGTCTATAATGATACATTATGTAGAGAAAACATTTTTACAGCTTACAGAATATATATTAAATCTGATTTAGAAGTACATGGAAAGTTTCTGCATCCATTTTTCTGACTTGGCCTTTATCCGGGTGGGTTTGGGTTTGGGTGGATAAAGGCCAAGTCAGAATTCTCTGAGCAGCTGGAAAAAGCTGCTAATAAACAAAGACATCAGAAAGCGGGGCTTTAGGTGTAGCCCCGCTTTCTGACGCACTAATTAGATTTAGTAACTGACACCCCATACCAGCATTACATAGACACTTGGGGGCTGAGATGGGTGGGTGGGGAGGGTGGGTGGTGTTAAAAGCACTTTATGTTTTGTAGATGTATTTTTTCAGACAGGGCACACACAGTCCTGTTTCCTTTGTGGGAAAACCTTCAAACTTCACCATCCTCAGCTGAAACAACAACATCTTAACACCATCTTCATGAACTGTTGAGCCAAACCTGATCCATCAGTGCTGGACTGCACAGATAACTACATGCCACAAGGAGACTGCTGTGTTATGAACTGCCATACCAGTGTGTCTTCAATGGAGAAGATGACACACCCATCACCTGACCTCCTGCCTGATCTGGAGACCATCATCATGCTGCCACACTACACACCTCTGAGACCCTCAATGATGACTGATACTGAGGAAACTGTATTTCCTGTCAGAGATGCTCAGTGATCCTCAGAGCAGAGAGAGGTATGATTCTTTATCTTTGATTAAAAAAAAATGTCATTGCTTTTAATTCATTTAATTAATTTAAATCCTGTTTATTGCATAAAGAATTCCACACTCAAATGATTATACTTGTTGACACTTTTTGAGTTTTAATTCACAATATGGATTACAAATCTATGCTTTTTCTACTCTGTCTCTCTGTGCAGGTACTGCTGTCTCCTGAGTTCTTCAGTGTCCCAACTGAGACATTCAAACCTCATTGCAGAGCTCATGCCTTTCCTCACCATCATGTGAGTGTGAGATTGCTCTGGATTCTGGTTATGTGGCCTGCAGCACCTATAAGGTATTTCAACATTGTCCATTTTATAACTTATTTCTAGTTTTTAGGCCTTAACACAAATAAAATGTTCCTTTTTCTGTATTTTTTAGAACAAGCTCGTACAGTGTGCCTGCATTCCAGCTTCTTAGACTCTACGTAAGTGGACAGTATCAGTGTTTGGCCGCTCTTACAGACACCGACTTCTGTCAACTCACTGCTACTGATCAGGCACCTCACTTCAGGAAGACAGAGGGCTGCAAGCCTGTCATCGCTTTCCAGTGTGGCTTTGAATTCTTGGGGTAGTATCAGATTTTTCCCACAAATATTCAAAGGTAACACTTATTTTAAGCTTAGTTATTAAATCAAAAGTCTTCCCTTGTGTTAATTTTTTTTATTATTTTATTTTATTTATTTATTTATTTTTCTTTTAGATTTATATGCAGTGATCGGATGTGGTGGAGCTTTGTTAACTGTGTGTAAAACATCTGTTTGTGATGATATTTACAATGAGGCTTTAAGGTGACAGTTTCCATGTAATTTCAGTCCTTTTACTAAGCAAAAACATGTTTGCAATTAACATATTTTTTTTCAGTTTTGTCTTTTGGATTTATGGTTAACATTCCTCTGTGACAGCAAATACTAAACTGGTCCAAGTAACCAGCATATCATTGGTTAAAGGCAAAAGGACCACATGTCACACTAGCAATGAATTTTTGACTGTGTTTGTGTCACCAGATTTAACAAACAATATCAGACATATGAAACTGAACTCTGGATTAATGTCTAGATGTTTTTGTGTTTTTTTTTTTTATTGTTGAATAATTATTTTGTAGGATTAAACCCAATCTATTTACCCAAACAATGTAACTTGTTTGGGTAAATAGTGGATTAATATATCTAAGTCTATAAGTATAGCAAGCTGAATTCATACAAACACACAGCTCTAAATCTTGAATTGTAGGATGTACAAAATGATCATGTCATTATTATGGACATTTAAATAACTATATCTATTGCACTATTAGACATATTCTTTATAGAAATTACACAATCTCAAAATGTGAAAAAGAAAATGTTTAAGAGAATAAATAATGTGTGTTTGTATGAATCCTGCCTTAGTATGGGGTGTCAGTAACTACATTAGTATAGACTAGGTCTAACAGTGGTTTTCGACATCTGCTCTAATATATATAGATAATGGGTCAGACATATAAAGTCATTTTGAAAAGTTCATAAAGGTCACATCAATTTATATGTGTTCCTCTTTTATATTTTATATCAGGTCACACAGCTGACTTGAGTTTTGATCAGAGTAGAACCATAACATTCATGCTAATGGTTCTACTGTTTACAGTTACTTTATGATGGATTTCATCCTGGTCACAGCACTATGTGAAAAGCTGTTAGAGGTAAAGTTAACCCAATTAATACCTCATCATAAGTCACTCTTTAACGCAAAGCAGTGATTATTTTCACTGTAATTTATTTCACAATAATGTTCTTTATTTGATCCCTGTTTCTTTAAATATGCACATCGATTGTTCAGCTGTGTGACTCTCTACACCTCAAATATATCAAAATGTGGACTTCATTTCGACAGTATTTTGTAGATTGGTACCATATTTATCATAAAATCAGGAAACTGTAAACTAACTGAAAAAATGAAGCTTATGAAAATTTTAACGTGGCATTGGAACATGTTGTTTATCCTTGCCAAATGGTATTTACACAAAGCTCCAAATCAGAGCATATATTTTTCTCTCACTTGCTGTTTATATATGTGTATATTTTTGCAGTTAATAGCCTATCATGTGTCTGCGCATCTTAGGGCCATAAACATAAACATGGCAAACAAGGATATGTTCACAATTCCAACAGATGCTTCAGTTGTTTGTATAGATGTTAGATTCATTTGATTTGCATTTTCTATTAATATTTTTCTGTTTGTCCCAAATGGGATTTTTATTTCTGTATGCCATTATTGTAATCATTGGAAACAACTGAGTAAATATTTTGTATCATATGTTTCTAAATATATTTGAATGTTCTACTTTTCTACTACTGGTTTTCTACTTTCTAAACTTTCTGTCACTCTTTGGCATTTCAATAACATTATTTTTGGGTGTTTTTATCTCTGACCGCAGCATCTTGTGCATTTATTACCTAAATGTTGTTTGTGTGGGTTTTGTTTTGTTTTGGGTTTTTTTTGTTTGTTTTGTTGTTTTTGTTTTTTTGCCATTTTTAGATTTCACCAGCTGTGTAAACTCTGTTATTTTCCCTTGGTTTTGTTCCACATCAGTTTATCTGCTGGCTGATTTTCTTCCTTTTCTAATGTTTCTGGTAATTTTAACAGATAAACAAGTAACTTTGAGGTTACTTTAGCCTTTTCAGCTGTTATCTGTTGACAGTTTTGCCTAATTATTACATTTCTGCAAAATTATAGCAGTTCTGGTAACTTGTAATATTTCTGCCAAGTTTTTAATTTTCTACTAAATTATATTATTTTTGCTAGGTTACACTACTTTTATTTATTATGTGATGTTATGTTAAGTTATGTTATTCTAAATTATTTCATTTCTGCTAAGTTGTAGCTTCTGGTAAACTACAAACATTTCTGCTGAATTGTTATGTTTCTTCTAAGTTATTGCATTTCTGCTAAGTTATTACATTTTTGTTAACTTGATGTTGTTCTGCAACGTAATTAAAATTCAACAACTTGTTAATCACTGACTTTGATTTCTTCAGCTATTTTCAACTATTTTCACCAGACAGCTTCAGCTTTAAAGCATCCACACTGCATTTTCGCAGGAAATGCAAATTTTTCTAGTTATTATTCTAGTTGCCACTTTTTTGCACTTTTTTTTTTTTTTCACTTTTCTACTTCCACAATTTTCAGCCGATTTTCACCGCTCAAATTTTAAACTATTCTGCTATTTCTGCTAATGATGGCTATGACTTTTGGTATTTTTAACTGTTATACTTTTTAAAATATTAAGCTTTTTCCTTTAATTTGTCCCATTGAAATGAATGGGAAACTTCCATAATTCTGCTAAAACTTGCTTGTTTTTGAAACTTAACTACTTTTTCCTACTTTCACCTAGAACAACCATTCAAACTTTAAAATGTTCACAAATTATTGGGCTATTCATGAATGATTCAGCTTTTTCATATCTGTTACAGTTTTATTTTATCCCTCTTAAAGTTTTGAGTTGCAAAATTGTGATTTTTCAGAAAATACATGCGTTGTTATGGTTGCTATGCACTTGGCTTCCAGTGTGCCACTGTAGGTTTCGCAGTCTTCTCTTCATGTCCGAACAACTTCTTGCTACTTGCTCAATTTTCACTCAACTTCCACAAATTATACATCAAAACGTAGGTATTTTTGCTGGCTTTCAGAAAATGTCACCATCATTGTTGTGGGATTTATAGAATTTTGGCAAATCTCCTCAGACCAACACAAAGTCTGAAAACTCTCAATAGAAAGTCAATGGAGAGTTTGTTCAAAATCACCGCTTGATTTCTGTAATGAGAGGCATATTCGAATCGTCATATCTCCTTAACGAAGCGAAGTTAAAACATGAGGCTTGTCCCAGTATATCTTCAGACACTCCTGACGCTCACAATTCAAGAATTTTTTTTCTCACCTATTACCATTTGGCCATGAGTTACACTTTGTTTGAGGGTAGGAAATTTGTCCTTTCGCTCAGATTTCTTCAGATTTCAAACTCTGGAAATGAGGCACTTTTTTCTCTCGTCATATCTTTTGATGGATTTCCACAGAGACCTGAAAATTTCCATGACTGTTCACCAAAGCCTGCTGTCTCTTACGGTCAAAGAATGATATCGATACTCCAAATAGATTTAGAGTTAGAAAGCGTTGTTTGAGGGCAAGTCAAGGCAGTTTTCGCTTGCCTCTACTCAGTTATGGTGCATTACAAGTCAAATATCTTTAATAATTCATATTTTAATGATAAATTGTAAACACACTTGAAGATTCCCCATCTCTTCTGAACAAAACGGTGTAAGAATGACCGTTCTAGCCCCTACGGTTAGGAAATTATGGCCATTTGTTTGAGAGGAATCCTCACTATGAGAAATACACTGCAGAAATCCTGTCTCTCTGCTGTGTGTGTGTAAAACGGCTGCACCTGTTTTGGCGGGAAAAAGTACACAGCCTCTCTGATTGGTGGATTCAAATTTAGCAGCTCCCAGGCTGCTTGACTGACCTAGAAACTTGCTTGTCTCTCCTGTGTGTGTGTGTGTGTGTGTGTGTGTGTGTGTGTGACAGAGAGAGAGAGAAAGGGAGGCGAGAGAGAGAGAGTTTTTATGGGAGCATCTTATTATATGATTTAAATTCAATATATTTAGACTGGTTGACTGAATTTGATCCTGTGTGTGTCTCTCTGTGCATGTGTGTTTCCATATGTGTCCATATTTGTGATTGTGTCACTGTTATACTTTTTTTTGCTGATTTTTTTCATTTAACAATTACATTTGAGGGACCCTTAGCATGTTCAGGATTCTTTCAGCTGTCCATTTTGCTTTTCCAATTTTTCTATTTAAGTTATTACTATTGTGTTGAGTCATAGCATTTCTGCTGCTTTTCAGTATTTGTGCTAAATACAGCATTTCTGCTAAATCATACTATGTCTGCTATTTTATCAGATTTGTGCTAAATACAGCATTTCTGCTAAATCATACTCTTTCTGCTATTTCATAAGATTTGTGCTAAATATAGTGTTTCTGCTATTTCTGCCAAATTTAGTATTTTTGATTAATTAGGGTTTTTCTACCAAATCATAGTACAGTTTTACTGCTTTTTATATAGGATTTTAGAGGATATTTATATTGCTTAATATAGTATTTCTGCTTTTATAGGATTTGTGCTTAATATAGTTTTTCTAAAAATGTAGTATTTATGCTTAATCATACTATTTCTATATATTTCTGCCAGGTCCCCAGGCAGCTAATCCTCTGTGAGGACTGATACATACAAATACATATCAGGGCCTGCACGGCTTCCCAGCCAGCCAATCATATCTGGGGTCTGCCCTTTCTTCTCTCGTCATATCTCAGCGACAGATGTACAAAGAGCAATGCAAATCACAGTCAAAGTACACCAAAGTCCGCTGATTCACCCAGTACAAGAATTATGCTTCTAGTCCACCTAGTTTTTGAGTTACACGACGTTTTGTAACTGCAAAAACGGCGTTTTTTTGCCTCTCACCGCAATCTGATTCTGACTGCTCATCACCCTGTTTTCCAGGCGCTCGCTCTCTTTCCCAGTGGCGCAGCTGGTAATGACACAGGTCTGCAACCCAAAGGTCGTGGGTTCAATTACACCTTGGGCAACATGTGTTTTTTCCTACAAATTAATACACTATCACACACCACTAATTCATATTCATTATTTATTACAATTCTGCAACCTTTTATGATTTTAGCAGCTTTTGTAATATGGACCTCAGATTCTTGTTAACACTCCATGGCACAAATACTGTTCCCTTTAGGCTCTGTGTGTGTGTGTGTGTGTGTGTGTGTGTGTGTGTGTGTGTGTGTGTGTGTGTGTGTGTGTGAGAGAGAGAGAGAGAGAGAGAGAGCCTTTTGATGGGAGCATCTTATTATATCACTTAAATTCAATATATTTAGACTGGTTGACTGAATTTGATCCTGTGTGTGTCTCTCTGTGCATGTGTGTTTCCATATGTGCCCATATTTGTGATTGTGTGACTGTTATACTTTTTTGCTGATTTTTTTTTTTTTTCAATTAACAATTAGATTTGAGGGACCCTTAGCATGTTCAGGATTTTTCCAGCTGTCCATTTTGCTTTTCCAATTTTTTTCTATAAGTTATTACTGTTGTGCTAAGTCATAGCATTTCTGCTGCTTTTCAGTAGTTGTGCTAAATACAGCATTTCTGCTAAATCATACTATTTCTGCTATTTTATGAGATTTGTGCCAAATACAGCATTTCTGCTAAATCATACTATTTCTGCTATTTCATAAGATTTGTACTAAATATAGTGTTTCTGCCAAATATAGTATTTCTGCTTAATTATAGTATTTCTGCCATTTTATAGTATTTGTGCTAAAACATAGTATTTCTACTAAATGTAGTATTTATGCTTAATCATACTATTTGTATATATTTCTGCCAGGTCCCCAGGCAGCTAATCCTCTGTGAGGACTGATACATATAAAATTTACATATCAGGGCCTGCACGGCTTCCCAGCCAGCCAATCATATCTGAGGTCTGCCCTTTCTTCTCTCGTCATATCTCAGCGACAGATGTACAAAGAGCAATGCAAATCACAGCCAAAGTACACACAAGTACGCGCTGTCACCCAGTACAAGTATTATGCTTCTAGTCCACCTAGTTTTTGAGTTACACGACGTTTTGTAACTCCAAAACAGCGTTTTTCGCCTCTCACCGCAATCTAATTCTGACTGCTCATCACCCTGTTTTCCAGGCGCTCGCTCTCTTTCCAGGTGGCGCAGTTGGTAATGACACAGGTCTGCAACCCAAAGGTCGTGGGTTCAATTACACCTTGGGCAACATGTGTTTTTTCCCTACAAATTAATACACTATCACAGACCACTAATTCATATTCATCATTTATTACAATTCTGCAAACTTTTATGATTTTAGCAGCTTTTCTAATATGGACCTCAGATTCTTCTTAACACTCCATGGCACAAATACTGTTCCCTTTAGGCTCTGTGTATGTGTGTGTGTGTATCAATATTTCTCCCATTTTAAAGTATTACTCCTCCATAATTGTATTTCTGTTAAATCAGAGTACTTTTACTACATCTTAGTACTTCTGCTCAATCATAGTATTTCTGCTAAATCATAGTATTTTGCCAAATTATGGTTTTGTGCCAAATCATAACATTTGTTTTATGTTATAGTATTACTACTAAGTGGAGGAATTTCTGTCATGTTACAGTATATGTGCTGATTACAGTATTTCTGCTAAATCATAGTATTTCTACTATATTATATTTTTTCTTTCTAAATATAGCATTTCTGCTATATAATTGTATTACTGCTATGTTATAATATTTGTGCTAAACCAGAGTATTTCTGCTGAAACATAGTATTTCTGCCGAATGATAGTATTTCTGTCAAATTACAGTATTTGTGCTAAAACATAGTATTTTTTTTTTAAATTTCAATATTAATAGTAAATTACAGTGTCTCTGGTAAATCGCAGCATTTCTGCTATGTTGTACTGTTTTTCTAAATCATAGTATTTCTGTAATGTTTAAGAATGTTTGGCTAAATATATTCTTTCTGTTATCTTATACTATTTCTCCTAAATTCTTGTATTTTTGAGAAGTTATCATGTTTCTGGTAAGTTACAATATTTCTGCTAAGTTCTGCTATGCTATTGTATTTCTGCCAAGTATTATGTTTCCTCTAAGATATTACAGTTCTGCTAAGTTACTACATTTTAGCAAAGTTCCTTTGCTTCTGCAAAGTTTTTACAATTTCTGCAACTTTTCAGCTTTTTCAGCTATTTTCAGCAGATAGGTTCAGCTTTAAGCATCCACACTGCATTTTCGCAGGAAATGCAAATTGTGTGGATGCCCTAAAGGGCTTCCACACTATTGAGTTCCTGTTTCTCTTTATTCTTTATTATTATTATTCTTCTAGTTGCTTCCGTACACTTTTTGGCACTTAACTACTTCCTCAGTTTTCAGCCGATTTTCTCAGTTCAAACTCTATACTGTTCTGCTCTTTCTGCTCTTTCCGGCAATGACTTTTGGTGTTTATTACTCTTATACTTTTTAAAATATTACACTTTTTTCCTTTAATTTGTCCCATTGAAATGAATGGAAAACTTCCACAATTCTGCTAAAACTTGCTTGTTTTTGAAACTTAACTACTTTGTCATACTTTCACCTAGAAACTCCATTCAAACTTTAAAATGTTCTCAGATTATTGGGCTATTCCTGTCTGATTCAGCTTTTTCAGATCTTCTACCGTTTTAATCTTATACCTCTTTAAGTTTTCAGTTGCAAAATTGTGATTTTTCAGAAAATACATGCGTTGTTATGGTTGCTATGCAATTAACTCAGAGTGGACACTCATCCATTCTGAATTTTCTCTTCATGTTCCAACAACTTCTTGCTACTCGCCCAATTTCCACTCAACCCCCACAAATTATACATCAAAACGTAGGTATTTTTGCTGGCTTTCAAAAAATGTCACTATCATTGTTGTGGGAGTTATAGATTTTTTGCAAATCTCCTCAGAGTAACACAAAGTCTGAAAATTGTCCATAGAAAGTCAATGGAGAGTTTGTTCAAAATCACCGCTGTATTTCTCTAATGAGAGGCAATTTTAAACCGTCATATCTCCTTAACGAAACAAAGTTGAGACATGAGGCTTGTGCCAATATATCTTCAGACACTCCTGATGCTGACAATTCAAAAGTTTTTATCACCTATTGCCGTTTGGCCATGAATTACACTTGTTTGAGAGTAGGAAATTCATGCCTTGCTCAGATCTCTTCAGATTTAAAACTCTGGAAATTAGCCACTTTTTTCACTCGTCATATCTTTTTGATGGATTTCCACAGAGACCTGAAAATTCCCATGACTGTTCACCAAAGCCTGCTGTTTCTTACGGTGAAAGAATGATTTTGATGCTCCATATAGATTTAGAGTTACAAAACATTGTTTGAGGGCAAGTCAAGGCAGTTTTGCTTCGCCTCTACTCAGTTACAGTGTATTACAAGTCATATATCTTCAATAATTTATATTTTATCTCTGAATTAAGAAGACCTGCAGATTCCCCCATCTCTTCTGAACAAAATGGTGTCAGAACGACCATTCTAGCCCCTACGGTTAGGAAATTATGGCCATTTGTTCGAGGGGAATCCTGAATGTCAGAAATACACTGAAGAAAACTCATAGCTGTCTCTGTGTCTGTGTGTGTAAGTGCTGATTACAGCAGGTGCAGCCAATTTAGCTGACCTAGATATACCAAGCACAGACTCTTAACAGCCCCTGTACACTTTGCTCTATGTGTATGTGTGTGTGTATATCAATATTTCTCCCATGTTAAAGTATTACTCCTCCATAATAGTATTTGTGCTAAATCAAAGTACTTCTACTACATCTTAGTACTTCTGCTCAATCATAGTATTTCTGCTAAATCATAGTATTTTTGAAAAATCATGGTATTTGTCCCAAATCATGGTTTTGGGGCAGAACCATAATATTTATTTTATGTTATGAGATTACTACTAAGTGGAGGAATGTCTGTTATGTTATAGTTTATGTGCTGAACATAGTATATCTGCCAAATCATAGTATTTATCCCAAATCATAGTATTTATGCAAAATTACAGTATTTCTGCTAAAAAGCAGAAATAGTACCTTTTAGCAGAAATTTCTGTGAAAAGATATTATTTATGTTAAAACATAGTATTTCTGCTAAATCATAGTATTTCTGCCAAATCATAGTATTTGTACTTATTCATAGTACTTGTGCCAAATCATAGTATTTGTACCCAATCATAGTATTTCTGCAATATGATCGTATTTGTGCCAAATCATGGTATCTTTTGCCAAATCATGGTATTTGTGCCAAATCATGTTATTTGTGGCCAGTTAAAATTTCTGTTATATTAGTGTTACTACTAAGTCATAGAATTTCTGTTATGTTATAGTATATCTGCTGATTATGGTATATGTGCCAAATAATAGTATTTATAGCAAATAATAGTATTACTGCCCAAACATAGTATTTCTTGTAGTATTTGTAGTAGTAGTTGTTGTAGTATTTGTGCAAAAACATAGAATTTCTGCAAAATCATAGTATATCTGTTATGTTATAGTATTACTACTAAGGCATAGTATTCCTACCAAATCATAGCATTCCAAATCATAGTATTACTGCAATTCCATAGTATTTGAGCGAAATCGTAGTATTTGTGCAAAACATACTATGCCTGCAAAATCACATTATATCTGCTATGTTATAGTATTACTACTAAGGCATAGTATTTCTACCAAATCATAGTATTCCTTCAAAATCATAGTATCACTGCAATTTCATAGTATTTGAGCGAAATTGTAGTATTTGTACTAAATCATGGTACTTGTACCAAATCATAGTATTTTTGCAAATCATATTATTTGAACCAAAACATTGTATTTGTAACGAAGTCATAGTATTTCTTCTAAATCATAGTATTTCACCCAAATCTCAGTAGTTGTGCTAAAACCCAGTATTATTGCCAAATCGTAGTATTTGTACTGAAACATAGTATTTGTGCCAATAAGAGTATTTGTACTAAATCATAGTACTTGTGCCAAATCATAGTATTTCTGCCATATTGTGCTAGTTGTGCAAAAACATAGACTGTCTGCAAAATCATAGTATATCTGTTATGTTATAGTATTACTACTAAGTCACAGTATTTCTGCCAATTCGTAGTATTTGTACTAAATCATACTACTCGTGCCAAATCATAGTATTGAAATCAAAATATAGTATTTGTACCAAAGCATTGTATTTGTACGAAGTACAGTATTTCTGCCAAATCATAGAATTACTGCAATTTCATAGTATTTTGAGGAATCCCTTTTGTTATAGTATTACTTCTAAGTCATAGTATTTCTGCTTTGTCATAGTATTTGTACTAAAACGTGGTATTTCTGCCAAATCATAGTATTACTGCTATCTCATAGTATTTGAGTGAAATTACAGTGTTTCTGCAAAAACATTGTATTTCTGCTAAATCATAGTATTTCTGTTATCTTAGAGTACTTGTACTCAATTATAGTATTTGTGCCAAAGTTTAGCATTTCTGCCAAATCATATTTATGTGAATTTGGACACTGTAATATTGCTGTATTATGTAGTGGCTAAGTAGGAGGCTGACTGTTACTAAGTGCATCAGTGTACATAGGTCATCTCTTGTGTTGGAGTGCCCTCTTGTGACGCCTTTTTTGGGTAGTGCCTTAGTAAATGTGAACACTGCAAGAAGTGGTATCAGACTGGTTTGTAGTGGAGGAATTTGTTGCCAGTTTCTTTAATCTTTAATCCGTATTCATGTTGTAATGTATACCCTGTTCTTAATCATAGAAACCACACCATATCACCCCTCCACATCCTCCTACTGTATGCCATATCTCCCTGTAACATCCATCTGACTGCCAATAAACTCCACCTGTGGTAATCTAATCCCTGGATGCCAGCCTCTCCTTCTGACCGAGGATAGCTACTATTGCAGCACCACCCAGCATTAAACTGACGTACACCATTCTGTACAGTGCTAAATCATAGTGTTTGTGCCAAACAATAGCATTCACCCAAATAATAGTATTTCTGCTATGTTATATTATTACTGCTCATAGTATTTGAGCCAAATCATAGTATATGTCCTAAAACATAGTATTTCTGCCAAATCATAGTATTTGTCCTAAAGCATAGTATTTCAACAAAATCACAGTATTTCTGCTATGTTATAGTATCTGTGCTTGTAGAAAAACCTGTGTTATTGTGAGCTACATTACCCAGCAGCCTCTGAGCAGTGAGGGAATTCATGGGACTTCTGAGCTAGATGGTCTTCCTTCGTTCCTGGGCTAACGATTGAGGAGAGAGCTGCTGGGAAGGGGAGCAAATAGCCCATCCTGTATTTGTTGGGGATGGTGTGTGTCACATAAACGTGAGTTAATGTTCCATGCTTAAGATGTTTACACTGCTACTTGTGTGTATTGGTTTTACTTACCTTTAGCGTATGTGCTAGTTAGTTAGCGATAGCTATGGCAGCACAGTTATTTGATTGTTTTGGGCTTGTTCCTGCTTTGTTTGTTCCCCTGCAAATTTATGTGAATTTGTACACTGTAATATCGCTGTATTACGTAGTGGCTAAGTAGGAGGCTGACTGTTACTAGGTGCATCAGTGTACATAGGTCATCTGTTGTGTTGGAGTGCCCTCTTGTGGCGCCTTTTGGGTAGTGCCTTAGTAAACGTGAACACTGCAAAGAAGCGGTATCAGACTGGTTTGTAGTGGAGGAATTTGTTGCCAGTTTCTTTCATCTTTAATCCGTATTCATGTTGTAATGTAGTAACTTTTGTGGCACAAGTACCACAATATGGCAGAAATACCATGTTTTGGCACAAACACTTTGATTTGGTATACTTTAGCTTCTTCACCCCTTGTCAGCAACATTTTCATTTTTTCACCACTTTTCAGCACAAATTCCAGCTTTTTGGCCGTTTTCAGAAAAAAAACTCTTTTCAGCAGAAACTCTGCTGATTCACCTCTTTTCAGCGCAACGTTCTGCTTCTTTGCCTCTTTTCTACAGAAATTCTGCTGATTCACCTCTTTTCTGCAAAATTTTCATCCTTTTGCCTCTTATCAGCACAGTTCTCAGCAGCTTCTGATAATTTCAGCCCAATTGTCAGTCTATCTACCTCTTCTTTGTGAGAATGAGTTTGGCTCAGTGAGATGAGTAGCTGCCTTGAGACCAGGAGGTTCGAGGGAATCCTGAATGTGAATGTGAGAAATACACTGCAGAAAACTTATACCTCTCTGTGTCTGTGTGTGTGTAAGGGCTGATTACAGCAGGTGCAGCTAATTTAACTGACCTAGATATACCAAGCCCAGACTCTTAACAGCCACTGTTCCCTTTAGGCTCTGTGTATGTGTATGTTTGTGTGTCTGTATCAATATTTCTCCCATGTTAAAGTATTACTCCTCCATAATAGTATTTCTGTTAAATCAAAGTACTTCTACTACATCTTAGTACTTCTGCTAAATCATAGTATTTCTGTTAAATCAGTGTTTTTGCCAAATCATGGTATTTGTGCCAAAGCATACTATTTCCACAAAATAACAGTATTTCTGCTATGTTATATTATTACTGCTCATAGTATTTCTGCCAAATCTTTGTACTTGTTCCAAAGCACAGCATTTCTGCCAAATCACAATATAACTGCAAAATAAAGGTTTTTTTTAGACAAATCATAGTGTTTGTGCTAAATCCTAGTAATTCTGCTCAATCATAGAATTTCTGCTATGCTGAAGTGCTTTTTGCTAGATTACAGAATTTCTGCTAAGTCAAAGTATTTCATGTAAATCATAGTATTTATACCAAGTCCCAGTGTTTCTGCCAAATCATAAATCATAAATAATGTGGCGTGTTGGTGGAACAGCTAGTTCTCTCCCATCATGCCTTGGGACATGTGCTGCTGTTTAGATGTTCTTGTTTCATTGTTTATGGTTACGTTACTTTTAACTGTTGTCTTGAATGTTGTGTTTATACTACGGTACAAAGTCACTGACAGTTATTGTTTTATAGGAAGAATGCAGTACCATAAGTGAGTTCTGTTATGCTGTTAATGAGCCTTGAAGCACATTGTAGCACAAGCAAGTGTTTAATAAAGAGCATCCCCTACCAGTTTGGGGTGGAAATACAAGCTCAGTCTCTCCCTCTGAGCTTCTTTGTAAGATTCATCTGCATGCTGCCAATTTATCTTCAGACACTACTGACAGTCATGGTGTGAGCAGTTTTTACTGTCATCTTACTGTTGAGCCATAAATTACGTTTCTTTGAGGGTGGAAATATGTCCTCGTCTCAGTTTTCAAACTCCGAAAATGAAGCCGTTTCTTCTCTCGTCATATCTCCGCGATGGAGGTAGAAAGAGCTATGAAAATCGCAGTCAAAGTACACCAATGTCCGCTGATTCACCCAGTACAAGAATTATGCTGCTAGCCCTCCTAGTTTTTGAGTTACACGACGTTTTGTAACTCCAAAAAACGGCGTTTTTCACCTCTCACCGCGATCTATTTCTGACTGGTTATCAATCTGGTTTTCAGGTACCGCCGCCCCTTTCCAGGTGGCGCAATTGGTAATGACACGGGTCTGCGGCCCAAAGGTCGTGGGTTCAAATCCACCTTGGTCAATATTTTTTTTTTTCACTTCAAATTTATACACTATCACAGACCTGTAATTTATATTGCTAATTTATTACAATTCTGCAAACTTTTATGATTTTAGCAGCTTTTCTAATATGGACCTCAGATTCTTGTCAACACCACATGGCAGAAATACATACAAGTAAACAGCCTGATGAAGCAGACAGAAGCAGTACCTCTGATTGGTGAATTTGAGCAGAACCAGGTTGTTCTGCCTCTTTTCAGCAGAAATTCTGCTCATTCACCTCTTTTCAGCGCAATGTTCTGCTTCTTTCCTCTTTTCTGCAGAAATTCTGTTGATTTACCTCTTTTCTGCAAAATTTTCAGCCCTTTTACCTCTTATGAGCAAAATTCTCAGCAGCTTCTGCTCATTTCACCATAATTGTCAGTCTCTCCATCTCCTTCCTTGTGAGAGTCAGTTTGGCACAGTGAGATGAGTAGCCGCCTTGAGCCCAGGAGGGGGGGCCAGGTTCGAAACATAGACTGTCTGCAACATAACAGTATATCTGTTATGTTATAGTATTACTACTAAGTCACAGTATTTCTGCCAATTCGTATTATTTGTACTAAATCATACTACTCGTGCCAAATCATAGTATTTGTTGCAAATCATAGTATTCAAACCAAAATATAGTATTTGTACCAAAGCATTGTATTTGTAATACCCGTATTTCTGCCAAATCATAGAATTACTGCAATTTCACAGTATTTTGAGGAATCCCTTTTGTGATAGTATTACTTCTAAGTCATAGTATTTCTGCTTTGTCATAGTATTTGTACTAAAACGTAGCATTTCTGCCAAATCATAGTATTACTGCTATCTCATAGTATTTGAGTGAAATTACAGTGTTTCTGCAAAAACATTGTATTTCTGCTAAATCATAGTATTTCTGTTATCTTAGAGTACTTGTACTCAATTATAGTATTTGTGCCAAAGTTTAGTATTTCTGCCAAATCATATTTATGTGAATTTGTACACTGTAATATCGCTGTATTACGTGTGTGTCTAAGTAGGAGGCTGACTGTTACTAAGTGCATCAGTGTACATAGGTCATCTCTTGTGTTGGAGTGCCCTCTTGTGACGCCTTTTTTGGTAGTGCCTTAGTAAATGTGAACACTGCAAAGAAGTGGTATCAGACTGGTTTGTAGTGGAGGAATTTGTTGCCAGTTTCTTTCATCTTTAATCCGTATTCATGTTGTAATGTAGTAACTTTTGTGGCACAAATACCACAATATGGCAGAAACACTATGTTTTGGCACAAATACTTTGATTTGGTATACTTTACCTTCTTCACCCCTTTTCAGCAAAATTTTCATTTTTTCACCCCTTTTCAGCACAAATTCCATTTTTGGGGCTGTTTTCAGAAAAAAAAAACTCTTTTCAGCAGAAATTCTGCTGATTTACCTCTTTTCAGTGCAATGTTCTTCTTCTTTCCATCTTTTCTGCAGAAATTCTGCTGATTCACCTCTTTTCTGCAAATTTTTCAGCTTTTCACATCTTCTCAGCACAAAACTCAGCAGCTTCTGCTCATTTAGCAAAATTGTCAGTTTCTCCATCTCTTGTGTTTGTCGGAACAAGTTTAGTTCAGTGAGATGAGTAGCTTCCTTGAGACCAGAAGGGCCAGGTTTAAATCCTGGTCATGGGATTTGAACACCTGTTTTCAGCACAAATCTCAACTTATTAGCTGTTTTAAGCAGAAACCTGTTTTACGCAGAGAAACTTTTTAACTCAATTTCAGCTTTTCACCCCTTTTCAGCAAAATTTTCAGTTTCCCAGCTTTTTCAGCTATTTTCAGCAAAAACATCTTTTCAGCAGAATTCTGAAAAGAGTTCTGCAGAACACTTTTCAGCAGAACTTCTGCTGACTGAACTGTTTTCAGCAGAATTTTCACCTCTTTTCAGCCCAAATTCTGCTTGTTCACCTCTTCTGCAAAATTTTCAGCCTTTTCACCTCTTATTAGCACAAATCTCAGCTGTTTTCAGGAAAAACTCTTTTAAGCAGAAATTCTGCTGATTCACCTCTTTTCTGCAAAATTTTCAGCCTTTTCTCCTCTTACCAGCACAATTCTCAGCAGCTTCTGCTCATTTCAGCAAAATTGTCAGTCTCTCCACCTCTTCTTTGTGAAAATGAGTTTGCGTAATTGAGAGTGACTTTGGCACAGTGAGATGAGTTACCGCCTTGAGACTAAGAGGGCCAGGTTGAAATCCTGCTCAAGGCAACATTTTTTTTTCACCACCATACAACTTTTTGCAACTTTTCATCTTTTTCAGTTTTTGAACAGACAGCTTCAGCATTAAGGCATCCACACAGCATTTTCGCAGGAAATGCAAATTTTTCTAGTTTTTCTAGTTATTCTAGTTGCCACTTTTGCACTTTTTTTGGCACTTAACTACTTCCACAATTTTCAGCCGATTTTCACCGTTCAAATTTTAAACTATTCTGCTATTTCTGCTAATGATGGCAATGACTTTTGGTATTTTTTGCTGTTATACTTTTTAAAATATTACGCTTTTTTCCTTTAATTTGTCCCATTGAAATGAATGGGAAACTTCCACAATTCTGCTAAAACTTGCTTGTTTTTGAAACTTAACTACTTTCTCATACTTTCGCCTAGAACAACCATTCAAATTTTAAAATATTCACAAATTATTGGGCTATTCATGAATGATTCAGCTTTTTCATATCTGTTACCGTTTTCATCTTATCCCTCTTTAAGTTTTGAGTTGCAAAATTGTGATTTTTCACAAAATACATGCGTTGTTATGGTTGCTATGCACTTGGCTTTCAGTGTGCCACTGAAAGTTTTGCAGTCTTCTCTTCATGTCCGAACAACTTCTTGCTACTTGCTCAATCTTCACTACACTTCCACAATTTATACATCAAAACGTAGGTATTTTTGCTGGCTTTCAGAAAATGTTACTATCATTGTTGTGGGACTTATAGAATTTTGGCAAATCTCCTCAGACCAACACAAAGTCTGGAAACTCTCCATAGAAAGTCAATGGAGAGTTTGTTCAAAATCACCGCTGGATTTCTGTAATGAGAGGCATATTCGAATCGTCATATCTCCCTAACAAAGCGACGTTAAGACATGAGGCTTGTGCCAATATATCTTCAGACACTCCTGACGCTCACAGTGTACGATTTTTTTTCACACCTATTACCATTTGGCCATGAATTGGGTTTGTTTGAGGGTAGGAAATTTGTCCCTCGCTCAGATTTCTTCAGCTTTCAAACTCTGGAAATGAACCACTTGTTTCTCTCGTCATATCTTTTTGATAGATTTCCACAAAGACCTGAAAATTACCATGACTGTTCACCAAAGCCTGCTGTCTCTTACGGTGAAAGAATTATATCGATACTCCAAATAGATTTAGAGTTAGAAAGCGTTGTTTGAGGGCAGGTCAAGGCAGTTTTTGCTTCGCCTCTACTCAGTTATGGTGCATTACAAGTCAAATATCTTTAATAATTCATATTTTAATGATAAATTGTTAACACCTGAAGATTCCCCCATCTCTTCTGAACAAAACGGTGTAAGAATGACCGTTCTAGCCCCTACGGTTAGGAAATTATGGCCATTTGTTTGAGAGGAATCCTCACTATGAGAAATACACTGCAGAAATCCTGTCTCTGTGCTCTGTGTGTGTAAAAACGGCTGCACCTGTTTTGGCGGGAAAAAGTGCACAGGCTCTCTGATTGGTGGATTCAAATTCAGCAGCTCCCAGGCTGCTTGACTGAGCTAGAAACTTGCTTCTCTCTCCCTGTGTGTGTGTGTGTGTGTGTGTGTGTGTGTGTGTGTGTGTGACAGAGAGAGAGAGAGGGAGAGAGAGAAAGCCTTTTTATGGGATGATCTCATTGTAAGATTCAAATTCAATATATTTAGACTGGTTGACTGAATTGGATCTTGTGTGTGTGTGTGTGTGTGTGTGTGTGTGTGTGTGTGTGACAGAGAGAGAGAGAGAGAGAGAAAGCCTTTTTATGGGATGATCTCATTGTAAGATTCAAATTCAATATATTTAGACTGGTTGACTGAATTGGATCTTGTGTGTGTGTGTGTGTGTGTGTGTGTGTGACAGAGGGAGAGAGAGAGAGAGAGAGAGAAAGCCTTTTCATGGGATGATCTCATTGTAACATTTAAATTCAATATATTTACACTGGTTGACTGAATTGGATCTTGTGTGTGTGTGTGTGACAGAGAGAGAGAGAGAGAGAGAGAGAGAGAAAGCCTTTTTATGGGATGATCTCATTGAAAGATTCAAATTCAATATATTTAGACTGGTTGACTGAATTGGATCTTGTGTGTGTGTGTGTGTGTGTGTGTGTGTGTGTGTATGTGTGACAGAGAGAGAGAGAGAGAGCGAGCCTTTTTATGGGATGATCTCATTGTAAGATTTAAATTCAATATATTTAGACTGGTTGACTGAATTGGATCTTGTGTGTGTGTGTGTGTGTGTGTGTGAGACAGAGAGAGAGAGAGCCTTTTTATGGGATGATCTCATTGTAAGATTCAAACTCAATATATTTAGACTGGTTGACTGAATTGGATCATGTGTGTGTGTGTGTGTGTGTGTGTGTGTGTGTGTGTGAGACAGAGAGAGGGAGAGAGAGAGAGAGAGAGCGCCTTTTTTTGGGATGATCTCATTGTAAGAGTTAAATTCAATATATTTAGACTGGTTGACTGAATTGGATCTTGTGTGTGTGTGTGTGTGTGTGTGTGTGTGTGTGTGTGTGTGTGATTTAAATTCAATATAGTTAGACTGGTTGACTGAATTTGGTCCTGTGTGTGTCTCTCTGTGCATGTGTGTTTCCATATGTGCCCATATTTGTGATTGTGTGACTGTTATACTTTTTTTTTTTGCTGATTTTTTTTTTCAATTAACAATTAGATTTGAGGGACCCTTAGCATGTTCAGGATTTTTCCAGCTGTCCATTTTGCTTTTCCAATTTTTCTATAAGTTATTACTGTTGTGCTAAGTCATAGCATTTCTGCTGCTTTTCAGTATTTGTGCTAAATACAGCATTTCTGCTAAATCATACTATTTCTGCTATTTTATGAGATTTGTGCCAAATACAGCATTTCTGCTAAATCATACTATTTCTGCTATTTCATAAGATTTGTACTAAATATAGTGTTTCTGCCAAATATAGTATTTCTGCTTAATTATAGTATTTCTGCCATTTTATAGTATTTGTGCTAAAACATAGTATTCCTACTAAATGTAGTATTTATGCTTAATCATACTATTTGTATATATTTCTGCCAGGTCCCCAGGCAGCTAATCCTCTGTGAGGACTGATACATATAAAATTTACATATCAGGGCCTGCACGGCTTCCCAGCCAGCCAATCATATCTGAGGTCTGCCCTTTCTTCTCTCGTCATATCTCAGCGACAGATGTACAAAGAGCAATGCAAATCACAGTCAAAGTACACGAAAGTACGCTGATTCACCCAGTACAAGAATTATGCTTCTAGTCCACCTAGTTTTTGAGTTACACGGCGTTTTGTAACTGCAAAAAACAGCGTTTTTCGCCTCTCACCGCAATCTGATTCTGACTGCTCATCACCCTGTTTTCCAGGCGCTCGCTCTCTTTCCCAGTGGCGCAGTTGGTAATGACACAGGTCTGCAACCCAAAGGTCGTGGGTTCAATTACACCTTGGGCGACATGTTTTTTTTACCTACAAATTAATACACTATCACAGACCACTAATTCATATTCATCATTTATTACAATTCTGCAAACTTTTATGATTTTAGCAGCTTTTCTAATATGGACCTCAGATTCTTGTTAACACTCCATGGCACAAATACTGTTCCCTTTAGGCTCTGTGTATGTGTGTGTGTATCAATATTTCTCCCATTTTAAAGTATTACTCCTCCATAATTGTATTTCTGTTAAATCAAAGTACTTTTACTACATCTTAGTACTTCTGCTCAATCATAGTATTTCTGCTAAATCATAGTATTTTGCCAAATTATGGTTTTGTGCCAAATCATAACATTTGTTTTATGTTATAGTATTACTACTAAGTGGAGGAATTTCTGTCATGTTACAGTATATGTGCTGATTACAGTATTTCTGCTAAATCATAGTATTTCTACTATATTATATTTTTCTTTCTAAATATAGCATTTCTGCTATATAATTGTATTACTGCTATGATATAATATTTGTGCTAAACCAGAGTATTTCTGCTGAAACATAGTATTTCTGCCGAATGATAGTATTTCTGTCAAATTACAGTATTTGTGCTAAAACATAGAATTTTTTTTAAAAAAATTCAATGTTAATAGTAAATTACAGTGTCTCTGGTAAATCGCAGCATTTCTGCTATGTTGTACTGTTTTTCTAAATCATAGTATTTCTGTAATGTTTAAGAATGTTTGGCTAAATATATTCTTTCTGTTATCTTATACTATTTCTCCTAAATTCTTGTATTTTTGAGAAGTTATCGTGTTTCTGCTAAGTTACAATATTTCTGCTAAGTTCTGCTATGCTATTGTATTTCTGCCAAGTATTATGTTTCCTCTAAGATATTGCAGTTCTGCTAAGTTACTACATTTTAGCAAAGTTCCTTTGCTTCTGCAAAGTTTTTACAAATTCTGCAACTTTTCAGCTTTTTCTGCTAGTTTCAGCAGACAGCTTCAGCATTACAGCATCCACACTGCATTTTCGCAGGAAATGCAAATTTTTCTAGTTCTTTATACTTTATTCTAGTTGCCACTTTTTGTACGTTTTTTGGCACTTAACTACTTTAACAATTTTCAGCCGATTTTCACCGTTCAAATTTTAAACTATTCTGCTATTTCTGCTAATGATGGCTATGACTTTTGGTATTTTATGCTATTATACTTTTTAAAATATTAAGCTTTTTTCCTTTAATTTGTCCCATTGAAATGAATGGGAAACTTCCGCAATTCTGCTAAAACTTGCTTGTTTTTGAAACTTAACTACTTTTTCCTACTTTCACGTAGAACAACCATTCAAACTTTAAAATGTTCACAAATTATTGGGCTATTCATGAATGATTCAGCTTTTTCATATCTGTTACCGTTTTCATCTTATCCCTCTTTAAGTTTTGAGTTTCGTCTTTGTGATTTTTCACAAAATACATGCGTTGTTATGGTTGCTATGCAGTTGGTTCTAAGTGAGCCACTGTACCTTTGGCAATTTTCTCTTCATGTCCGAACAAGTTCTTGCTACTCACTCAATTTTCACTCAACCCACACAAATTATACATCAAAACGTAGGCATTTTTGCTGGCTTTCAGAAAATGTCACCATCATTGTTGTGAGATTTATAGAATTTTGGCAAATCTCCTCAGACCAACACAAAGTCGCAAAACTCTCCATAGAAAGTCAATGGAGAGTTTGCTCAAAATCACCGCTTGATTTCTGTAATGAGAGGCATATTCGAATCGTCACATCTCCTTAATGAAGCGAAGTTAAAACATGAGGCTTGTCCCAGTATATCTTCAGACACTCCTGACGCTCACAATTCAAGAATTATTTTCTCATCTATTACCGTTCTGAAATGAGTTAGACTTGTTTGAGGGTAGGAAACTCGTCCTTCGCTCAGATTTCTTCAGATTTCAAACTCTGGAAATGAACCACTTTTTTCTCTCGTCATAACTTTTTTTTTGGATTCCCACAGAGACCTGAAAAGTTCCAAGACTGTTCACCAAAGCCTGCTGTCTCTTACAGTGAAAGAATGATGTCGATACTCCAAATAGATTTAGAGTTACAAAGCTTTGTTCGAGGGCAAGTCAAGGCAGTTTTCCCTTCGCCTCTACTAAGTTATGGTGCATTAGAAGTCAAATATCTACAATAGTTCATATTTTAATGATAAATTGTCAAAACTTGAAGATTCCCCCATCTCTTCTGAACAAAACGGTGTAAGAATTACAATTCTAGGCCCTACGGTTAGGAAATTATGGCCATTTGTTTGAGGGGAGTCCTCAATACGAAAAGTTACGGAGCCCCGCAGGGGACATGGGAGAAAAAAAAAATTAAGACGGACTTTTGCGGGATCTCGCAAAACATTGCGAGATCTCGCAAAACTTTTGCGAGATCTCGCAAAACAAACTCGGGATCTCGCAAAACTTTTGCGAGATCTCGCAAAACAAACTCGGGATCTCGCAAAACTTTTGCGAGATCTCGCAAAACTAACTCGGGATCTCGCAAAACTTTTGCGAGATCTCGCAAAACTAACTCGGGATCTCGCAAAAGTTTTGCGAGATCTCGCAAAAGATCCCGCTCCTTTTTGATAGCAGTTCAGCTGAAGGGTGCTCCGTAGTGCGGACATGGAGGAGGATTTAGAAAATTTTTTGCGGTCAAGAGAGGTCCCACACGACGACATCGTGCACATGCAACAAGACAAAGTACGTATAAACAACAAAGCATTAAACACCGTGGTTCAAGAGGCGAGTAACTTGTTGAAAAACCGAGGTCGTATATGCATGCCTTTAATGTTAACTCTTGTAAATATGTTCAGGTTCATTAAACATAACTCGTTAAGTCCACATATGTTTTGAAATTTCAAATCGTGTCCAAATTCATTGGCTGCATCCTACTGAGGACCCGGGCTTCGTTGTGTACGTGGGCCGGGTCCTCAGAAGGTCGGGTATGCCGGAAGTTGGACGGTCTAGCCTTTTGATTAGCGTCACCGCTGTCTCGGTGGAGTTTAAGAAACTCGGCCGTCTGCTCCTTGCTATCTAAAATATAACAGGACACTGGAGTAAATTCTCGACCATCTCACGCTTCTGTTTAATCAGTTTTCTGTTTGACGTTTATTCAGCGGTGTAAAAACCAAGGAGGAACCCACCCGGGGATTAATAAAGTTTTATTTGATCTAATTTAATCTAATAACTTTAATCTCAGCCAAACCGTTTACTCACGAACAAATAAAACGCTGAAAAATGCCAAACAATAACATTTTTAGGTTGTCTAAATGTTTTATATATTACGTTTAACCTGAGTAGCAAAAGTCCGTGGTGATCTGAAAATGATGTGCCGGGAGTTGTGCCGTTCTCGGCGGCTTCAGTGACCCTCGAGCTCTCGGATAGCTATCGAGCTGGTGGGTAACAGACGTCAACGAAAACGTCGAAGCACCTGCAAATATGCGATACCTTGATAAACCAAGCACATATTTCAAGTGTACACACCCACGTTCTCGCCTGAAAATATGTGAAAAGTTTATTTTGTGACCCAGAAAGATTAATAACAGTAATTTTAAAACTTATTAGCGGCCGCCATTACCGGAAACTGGAGTTTGGCTGGGCCGCGCTATGAATTCTGGGATATGGTGGGCCACGAAGCACACACCCGACCCATCCTTCAAATTTGAATTCGGTGAAAAGGAGGACGCATTTGTCCGCTGCATTCGGACTGCCATCGGCGCATCGCTGTGACGTAATCGGTCTACAAAAGCGTCCTCAGGAGGATGCAGCCCATGAATTTGGACACAGCTTGTATGTCTAAAATGTGATAAATAAATAAAAAAAAATAAAAGGTTGCAGCCCATGAATTTGGATGTTGTGTGGATTAAGAACTCTATTTGTAATACAGTTAGGATTCCATGTGTGCTAGTGTGGCATTAATAGCATTTCTCTAATGTTTTATGTCTGCAGGTGGATAAGGCAGTGCTGTCCGTCATGACTGATGGAGAAATGGCGAAATACATAAGGACATATGGTGACAGAGTAGCTGTCAAGTCTTTCTGTCAACAAACTAAGTACAGCACAGATAAAGAGACTCTTCTGCAGAACCTAAGAGATAAAATTGCGGCACGGAAAGTAAGATCAAAAACCAAAGGAGTGCTGTGTGGTTCATCAGGCGTGTTCCACAAGCAAGGTGAAGGGATGGCAAGACAGAGAAATACTGCAGGAGAGAAGACCTGCAGAAAAATAGAAATCGGATGGCTTCATTTTAGCAGTAATGAATACCGTCAAGTGAGAACCAGAAATGGTGGAGGAACAAGACATGCAACTGTGGAAAAAACTACAACTGTAGCTAAGATTTTGGAAATGGGAAAGGACCTGTTTTTTCCAGATGGGAACTCGCCAAAAGGGAGAGTTGAAGACTTTAACATAGATGTCTGTGATTTTAAAAGAAATTCGATTCCTTTAGATGACACCGTTGGCAAACTTTATGAACAAACCAAATTGAAGATCCTGAGATTTTACATTTGCACGAAAGATGAAACACCGTCAACAGTTCAGTCCTCATCTGTAGAGGATTTTTCTGTCAGCATAACTGAAGAAGATTCACCGGTGACATTACTTGGATCTGACAGTGAGACAGATGATTTTGTCCCAGATCTACTTGACCATGGGGATTCATCTGACAGTGACACTGGCAAACAGGTTTGTTAAAATAAGAAAGTTATTATTAAAAATAATGATCACTTTAAAGTTACTGTATTTTGTTGTGTTTAGTAGTGCTTGTTGGTAACGTGTGACATTTTCTAATTTCGTTGTACTATTGTACTAGGTATGACTGTGCAACGGCAATAAAGAGTTGTCTTATTCAAGTGCTCTATGTACATCTACGAATACTTTCACTTCTGTTGGATGAAATTATTCCAGGAATTTTTTGTTGACTTGTGTGGTAAGGTACATTTAATACATCTGTGAAAGAATTACAGCTTTGTATTCATTAAGATGTAGTAAATGATTGGCTGCTGAAAAAATAATTGAATTATGTTCGTTTGTTTCTTGTGTTTGTTTTCTGGTTCACAGATTCACAATTTCCAGATGGAACCCAATCCAAAAAAACTGAAATCACTCTGTGAGGCAGTCACAACACAAAGACAAGGAAAATCACATCATATGCATTCAACCCCAACAGACATTAAAAACACTGTCGTGGGACAGCGGCAGAAGAATGACTCAAGTGATCATGATTTCCCTGACCACTGCTCTGAAATTATTGATCTGACCAGTATAGTTCCTTATAAATCCTTCAAACTAGAGTCCCGGGACAAACTTCCAGAAGATTTGGAATTTCGTTTTCCAGACATAGACGAAGCGGATACGGTTCTATGGAATCCTGAAGAGGATCTTGTCAGAGCAGATGGTGATGACACAGTTGTGATAACCCTGAATTGTGTCAACAGTGACGATCTCACACAGGTAAGACCATGGAAAGTTGTGTTTGATGTGGTTTATGTAAGTGTTACAAAATATGGAAATTTATTTATACTCAAATTCAATGACTTGCATACTTCTGATTTTAAAAAAGCTGATCATGCATTTCTGCTTGGACAAAATTTAAGCATGTATGTTATTTTCTGTAATATTATTCTTTTGGATCTTAAAAGAAATAACCTACACTACTGTGAAACACTTGCTCGATTTCTATTAATCAGAATTCATCTCTTGTTTGTTTAAAACTTGATTTTGTTGCAGCAATAATACAACATTTTAAGTAGTAAGAAGTACATCAAGATCTGATAAAAACCTGTGGAATTCCACTGTAATATGTCTTTTTACTCTTGTAAGTGAAACATGTAGGCTGAAAATAAAGAGGTGTATCTTTTTCTTAAGACCTATTGACATATTTTGCAGACTTTTTAAGAACATTAATGATTTAGAATAGGCCAAGGTAGAAGATTGAAGAAGAGTCTTATAATCTTGAAGGGTTTAGGTGTCTGTTGTCAGTTAATGCAATACTTCCTTCTCAGAATGCCGACACAAATGGATTACCTATGGATGGTTTCCTGCTCCCATTGTCTTCAGCTAATGGCTTGCCCACATCCCATATGCAGTCAATACAGGGGGAAGCAACCCAGATTGCACAGGTAAGATGGATCAATTCAGGCAACCATAAACACCTATCTTTACATAATGTAGAGATGGCAAAATTGCATGCTATTTTCCGAGGATATAGCAGTTTGTGGGTCCATTTGAATTAAAAGGATATTGTCAGTTGAGAGACAATTCCAGTGATTCACATTAAGATAAGATTAAACAGGAAATTTAGTCTTGAAATCAAATTATTTACATAACACAGGAGCAACACATTGTTTTGGTGTCACTATTGTGATCTCTACCTTCTTTGCACAGAAGTGAGTCTTCTCATACATGTATGAGCATGTATAGAACACTTGTATAATTTTCTGAGGCATACGAGGAGATCCATCAGGCCGAAATGTTAATGTTATATATAAATTATCAGTGCAAACATGGTTTGGGAATGTACAGCCCACTAAAATTAGACAAAGAAATTTCAAACTTTATCAGAAGATTGATATTGTGTAATCTGTACAATTTATTTACATTTCTTATGGACTGTGCATATTTTGTCTTTTACTCAGGACCATGGACTGAATTTCATCGCACAAGGTTTGCCTTTAGATTCAAGCAGCCAACTTTCCCCATCAAATTCAGGAGACCCACAGAGCCCCCTACATGTATCAGTCCGCAGGATAAAAGTTGTTGATGATCTTTTGGCTGTATTTATGGACAGTAGCATTATGAATGAGACTTTAAAGATGAACTTTGTAAATGAAAATGCTGTTGATGATGCTGGGGTGTCAAGGGAGGTTTACACTGCATTTTGGGAGCAATTTTTGGAACAGTGTGAAGGTGAAACTGAACGAGTTCCAAGGCTGAGGCCAGACTTTAGTGAGGCTGAATGGCAAGCAGTTGGGCAGATATGGGTGAAAGGCTTACTAGACCATGGTGTCTTTCCAGTGAGGCTGTCAAAGGCTTTCATTTTAGCCTGCATCCACGGAATGGACTCAGTTGATGTCGACATTCTGATTGCATCGTTTCTCAACTATCTCCCTCCTGTTGAGAGATCTGCTGTCAACAAGGCTCTCCAAGGCACAATGGATGAAAATGATGAAGAGGACCTGCTTGATCTTTTTACAAGGATGGGTTCCCACTTCCTACCACCTAAGAACAACATGCAGCCTGCCATTGAAACAATGGCTCATAAGGCCATTCTCCAAGAGCCAAAGTATATAATGGATTGCTTCTCCACACCCATGGCGGCACGTCTGCAGCTGAAACTGTCAGGCAAGGAAAGTGTGTTGTCTCTGTATGAGACAAAGAAGGCCACAGGCAAAAGACTAGTGCAGCTGTTTGAAACAACAAAATTGATGCTGTCTCACGGAGAACAGACAACCTTTAACCATCTTCAGCGTTATGTTAAAAACGCTGATGAAACCAAAGCTGAGAAAATCCTGCGCTTCTGCACAGGATCTTCTGTGATATGTGTTGACAAAATTTTGGTGTGCTTTAATGCTGAAACTGGGCTCAACAGAAGGCCTGTTGCTCACACCTGTGGAGCTACCCTTGAAGTGCCATGCACTTACAGTTCTTATCCTGAATTTCGCACCGAGTTCGACAATATCCTTTTCAGCAATTACTTTGAAATGGACATCATTTGAATCTGATGAGTGTACTAATGGTTACAGCTGTAATTGTTATATGTATGATTATCCTTGAGTTCATGAATTCTGTCTTTTCTCATTTGTCATTGAAGCATTTGATATATTCAGCCGTATAGTAAGCTGTCACACGTTTAACTTTCTGATGGCTTAGTTGTATGTTAGCTCCGATTTCACAAGGACTCTTTATTGTTTAAAATTCTTTGAAAATGACTGGATCTTTAACTTCTGTTGAAAACAAGGTTTGAGTTTATTGTTAGAGGGACAGATCACATCAAAATGTGCTGTACACATTATCATTGTTTTCATTTACTCCTGCCATCAGCCAGAATAAAGGCTCGCTTTTGTTTTAAGTTCAGTGTCCTCTCTCTCTCTCATTGTCTGCTTTTGGGTACGTTCTGTCAACACACCTGCATAGCCCGCAGTGACACACATTGGCCTGCTGTTTATCCATCTAGAATATTTTGTTGTGAGTTGCCTAGTTTTGTGAGATATTAGCTGTAGAGATCTCTTCCTTGTTGAAAAACTACATGAAGCTACATAAAGTCTACATAAAGACATTGCTACTAAGCATTAGGTACCATGTGAAACAAGAGAAAGGTAGGCTTGTACAGTCAATATCTCTAAAATTGGGTAACTCACACTACAGCTAGCAAACAGAAAAATGTGTAAATTTGATTTTAGGGTGAAAGGTCCATTAATATTAGCAAATAATGTCACTATGGTTGCAAAAAAGTTATTGAAAGTTAATGATAAGATCCTGTTTACAAATTCTTAAAGCTGATGTAGCCTATAAACATCATCTTGTAACAATAAGTCCTATTCCCCTTGATTAGCTTCCAAAATGTTTACTAGTTGTTTTGTTAAAAAGCATATTGCCATCACAAGTTCTTTTTTGAAAGGAGTTTGCCCATAATGTGACATACAGATGATCCACAATTCTTTATACTGTCTTATATAAATACAAATTAACAAGTAATGATTATCAGATTTAACATTTTCTTGGATAAACAAGTTTGTATGCCAGGATTTCAAATTAGATTAAATAGTATATATGGTTAATTATAAAATATTGCTACATTTTTGACAGATTATGCACTTCTGTCTACCCTTCTCTGAAATTTAAGTGCCTGGGAACACAGGCAGTCACTACACAGATGTTGTCGATATGCTTTTGTCATTTGCAGTTTTTTAGTTGTCAGTACTACATGGTCCCCCCCAAAAAATTAGAAATTGATTAGATTTCAGTTTATTTGTCCGATAGTTCAACAACACATATCATCCTTTCAGAAGTGGCGAGTTTTTCAAAAATAGCATTCGAATGAAATTGCTGTTCATCAACAGTATAGGTGGGTGCAGAGAATTTATTATTCAGCTGATAAAATAAGCTTAAGATTAAATTCAGTAGCCAAAAAAGAATGTTTATATCTATTTGAAATTCTAAGAGTTCAAAATGTCTTGATTTAGTTCTTTATTTTTTCAGTTTTGTTTAACCAACATTAAAAAACTAAAGCTCGTCTGGAATCACAGTAAATAGTTTAAAAAAAATAGCAAAAATTACATCAAATAATTATATTTTTAGACAGAGAAACTTGAGTTCAGAAAAATGCTAAAGGTGTCCCCCCTCAGATTATAATGCCCCTTAGTACCATTTCATGTAGCCTGCCAGTGTGACAGTGGGCGTTATAATATATATAGAGCAACAAGGCATAATAGAATATCTCTTCGATTTTAAACTGTATTCTAGCCAACATCAACAAGTAAACATTCCCGTCATTAACAAATAGAGATGGTGTAAATACCAACTCACCATTTAAAAATTATTACAAAATACTCAACATAAACCACCATTATCCTAGTAAACACTGTACATTAAAACTCCTAACACATTAAATTAATACTTCTCTTATGTTTTGATCCATGTATCAAGCCAAATAGACAGGTAAAGTAATCCGAAGTAATACACATAGACATAGAACTTGATAACATTTGACAGAAAATTACAATGTTTTTGTGCTAAAGAACACTCAGAATATCATTAACAGGCAGAGACTTCCCTTTATACTTTAGTTCACTGACCCTCCTGGAACACAATTATAAATATTTCTATATAAGATATTCTCATAAATGACTGTGTACTAGAAAGCTTACAGTTTAAAGTCTGTTAAATATCCAGAAGTTAGCTTTCTCACATATAGCACAGGTCAATTTTGAGAAACGTTCTCAGCTGCAGTGTATGGAATTTACACTAATGCCACGATGTTCTCTCTTAGATGCATGTACAAGTTCACAGCCTGATATGGGTCTGTTGGTGGAGTCAGATGGGACTCGGTCATGAGGATATTGCATAGTTCATACACATCGGGGTCACATGGTTTGGTCAGTCGGAAAAAACACTCAGTTTTACACATTTCAACATGTTCTTCTTCAGTGGGGCAAAGGAAGTCTCTTGTCCCGTAGAGCTCAGGTAATGTATACATTACATTAGGTCGCCCACTGGGGATATTGATGTTTGTTGATGGCCTGATGGAGTGTGCATTCCAAACCTGTGCAGTGTCATCCAGCTCATCCTGTTGACAAGAATACAGAAATTAAAGAAATGCGATCGCATGTATGTATATACATATATACATATACGCAGATCACGATGAACTCACTCACTTAGAGGAAGGTTTCTTATATTTATGCAATTTATTATTTTTAAACAATCATGTGAATTTTTGTAATCATGTACTTTACCTAATGTCATCTGTACAAGTGTTTCACACACTAACTCCTGTTACTGTTATGCTGTGATATTTTACATTAGTACTATTGGTCTTATTACTACCTGCTTGGCTCATCTACTCCCCTTATAATAATCAATTTGTTTTATGTCACTGATCATTGTATTTTGTATTTGAAAGTTATTTGGATATTCCAATCAAAATAATTCCAAATTGTAAATAGTTAATATTATAGATGAGAAATTTTCATATGCCATGTCAACATCTTCAACATAGATGTTACTGTAGTCTTGGTTGTTGAGCTCTGCCTTAAGGTGGCCAATTGCTTAAGCCTAAATTATAGTATTTACACAATTTTCATTTACTCCTGCTCCTGTCAACCTCTTCTCCCTGTCTTGTCTCTTTCTTCCTGCAAGTCTCTCCATTCCCTAAACCTGGCACAGATCTCATCTCTCACAATACTTCGTATTACCTCTCTATCACTTCTTCGGTTTCCTTTATCTCTCACTCACACACGCATGCATCCATACACGCAACAAAACATATTTTATTAACTCACCTGGATGAGTCCCATGCAACAAAACTGAAGGAGGTTTTTGTCCAGAAACCCACCATCAAAGTACCCGTTGTCTCTGATGTCTGCAAATAAGGATAACCAGAACTCCAGACACTGGCTGCGAAGAAAACGCCACCAGTATTCAATCCTTTGATTGGCGGTACTTGCTCCCTCCAAGTAACTCTGAAGGGTGTCGTTAGGAGCCACGGACACAAGGAAACGCTGAAAGCCTCTAACATGGCCATTTTCAGTTCCAAGATCGCCTCTCACAACTCTAGGGCAGCCCTTTAAACGCTGCACCGCTTCTATGTAATACCCCCCGATCACTTTCGGATTACTATTTGTTGTGTATGCATTAAGCCAGATTATTTTTCTCGAGAAACCGTCAATACTACCATTGATACAGATGCCATATGGCTTCAGTTTGTCGTATGAGTCCATGTGCCAGATGAAGTTCGGCCCTTTTGAAAAATAGTTCCTTCGCCTGAAACGTCTTGCTTGCCTCAGTGCGACGCCTCGGGGATCCAGCTCCTTCAACACCAAGCGCACATCCTCTTTCCTCACGCGTAGTCCATGTTCCCTGCATTTAGTGTACATCCATCGGTATCCGTGAAGCTGCCCAGAGTACTGCAGTTGGTTGTCAATAAATTCAACCAAGACGGCCAGGTCAGAGTACGCTTTGTGACGAGTGTGTCCCCTTGTGCTAAGAACTCTCTTCAGATGTCTTTCGCTTATATGAAAACTGTGTCTACTGCAAAGCACAGTTTTAATGTCTTTATAGTTTTCCAAGCTCAAAGTAAAAATCTATGAATCGCTCAAATGGGTGTGTGTCCTCCATCGCTGTGGTTGTTTCTGAGGTTTCAGTGCTGATTTGGAGGTGTATGGTACAGACTTTTGCGAGATCTCGCAAAAGTTTTGCGAGATCCCGAGTTAGTTTTGCGAGATCTCGC
Organism: Oreochromis aureus; assembly: GCF_013358895.1. Lineage (NCBI taxonomy): Eukaryota > Metazoa > Chordata > Actinopteri > Cichliformes > Cichlidae > Oreochromis > Oreochromis aureus. The sequence continues at coordinate 4,695,765 of NC_052954.1, read as the reverse complement.
AAAAGTTTTGCGAGATCCCGAAGTTTGTTTATGCGAGATCTCGCAAAAGTTTTGCGAGATCCCGAAGTTTGTTTTGCGAGATCTCGCAAAGTTTTGCGAGATCCCGAGTTTGTTTTATGAGATCTCGCAAAGTTTTGCGAGATCTCGCAAAAGTTTTGCGAGATCCCGAGTTTGTTTTGCGAGATCCCGAGTTAGTTTTGCGAGATCTCGCAATGTTTTGCGAGATCCCGCAAAAGTCCGTCTTAATTTTTTTTTTCTCCCATGTCCCCTGCGGGGCTCCGTAAAAAGTAGACAGCACAGATCCTGTCTCTGTGCTGCGTGTGTGTAAAAACAGGTGCACCTGTTTTGGCGGGAAAAAGCACAGAGCCTCTCTGATTGGTGGATTCAAATTTAGCAGCTCCCAGGCTGCTTGACTGACCTAGAAACTTGATTTTCTCTCCCTGAGTGTGTGTGTGTGTGTGTGTGTGTGTGTGTGTGTGTGTGTGTGTGTGTGTGTGACACACACACACAGAGAGAGAGAGAGAGAGAGAGAGAGAGAGCCTTTTTATGGGAGGATCTTATTGTATGATTTAAATTCAATATATTTAGACTGGTTGACTGAATTTGATCCTGTGTGTGTCTCTCTGTGCTTGTGTGTTTCCATATGTGTACATATTTGTGATTGTGTGACTGTTATACTTCTTTTTTTTGCTGATTTTTTTTCATTTAACAATTACATTTGAGAGACCCTTAGCATGTTCAGGATTTTTTCAGCTGTCCATTTTGCTTTTCCAATTTTTGTATTTAACTTATTAGTATTGTGCTAAGTCATAGCATTTCTGCTGATTTACAGTATTTGTGCTAAATACAGCATTTGTGCTAAATCATACTATTTCTGCTATTTTACAGGATTTGTACTTAATATAGTATTTCTGCTTGATCATAGTATTTCTGCCATTTTATAGTATTTGTGCTAAAACATAGTATTTCTACTAAATGCAGTATTTCTGGGTCATCATTGTATTTCTATATATTTCTGCCAGGTCCCCAGGGAGTCAGTCCTCTGTAAGGACTGTAATATTCAAACTTACCTATCAGGACCTGGACGGCTTCCCAGCCAGCCAATCATATCTGAGCCCTGGCACATTCAAATTTGCATATTGGGGCCTTCATGGCTTCTAAGACAACCAATCATATCTGAGCCCTGGCACATTCAAATTTGCATATTGGGTCATTCATGGCTTCTAAGCCAACCAATCATCTATGTCATATATCTTTAATATTTCATATTTGTATTTTAAATGGTCAACATTTCAAGATTCCCCCATGTCTTCTGAGCAAAACGGTCTAAGAATGACTGTTTTAGCCCCTACGGTTAGGAATTTATGGCTGTTTGTTTGAGGGGAGTCCTGACTATGAGAAATAGACTGCAAAAATCCTTTCTCTCTCTGTGCTGCATGTGTAAAAGCCTGCACTTGGTGCACCAATTTTGGCGGAAAAAAGCACACAGCCTCTCTGATTGGTGGATTCAAATTGAGAAGCTCACAGCTGTTTGACTGACCTAGAAACACACTGTTCACTTGCTGCTGCTGCTGCTGTGTGTGTGTGTGTGTGTGTGTGTGTGTGTGTGTGTGTGTGTGTGTGTGAGAGAGACAGGGAGGGAGGGAGAGAGAGAGAGACAGAGAGAGAGAGAGAGAGAGAGAAAGAAAGACACACACAAAGACCTTTTTTAGGGCAGCATCTCATTGGTGGATAGAAATTTAATATATTCAGACTGGTTGACTGACATAGACCCTGTGTGTTTGGCTCTCTCTATGCTGCGTATGTGTAAGCAGTTGCACCTGTTTTGGCGGGAAAAAGTACACAGCCTCTCTGATTGGTGGATTCAAATTTAGCAGCTCCCAGGCTGCTTGAATGACCTACAAACTTGCTGTTCTCTCCCTGTGTGTGTGTGTGTGTGTGTGTGTGTGTGTGTGTGTGTGTGTGTGACAAAGAGAGAGAGATAGAGAGGGCGAGAGAGAATTTCTATTGAAGCATCTTATTGTATGATTTTAATTTAATATATTTAGACTTGTTGACTGAATTTGATCCTGTGTGTCTCTCTGTGCTTGTGTGTTTCCATATGTGTACATATTTGTGATTGTGTGACTGTTATACTTTTTTTGCTGATTATTTTACGTTTCACAATTACATTTGAGGGACCCTTAGCATGTTCAGCATTTGTTCAGCTGTCCATTTTGCTTTTCCAATTTTTCTATTTAAGTTATTACTATTGTGCTAAGTCATAGGATTTCTGCTGCTTTTCAGTATTTGTGCAAAATACAGCATTTCTGCTAAATCATACTATTTCCGCTATTTTATAGGATTTATACTTAATGTAATATTTCTACTTAATTATAGTATTTCTCTCATTTTTCATATTTCTGCTAAGTTCTGCTATGCTATTTTATTTCTGCCAAGTATTATGTTTCCTCTAAGATATTAGAGTTCTGCTAAGTTACTACATTTTAGCAAAGTTCCTTTGCTTCTGCAAAGTTTTTACAATTTCTGCAACTTTTCAGCTAGTTTCAGCAGACAGCTTCAGCGTTCCAGCATCCACACTGCATTTTCGCAGGAAATGCAAATTTTTCTAGTACTTTATTATTGTGTGGATGCTTTTTGCATCCACACTATTGAGTTCCTGTTTCTCTTTATTCTTTATACTTTATTATTATGTGTGCCTATGACAAGAGGCACACATATTACTATTCGTCGGATTTATTATTCTTATTATTATGTGTGCCTATGCCAAGAGGCACACATATTACTATTCGTCGGATTTATTATTATTATTATTATTATTATTATTATTATTCTCCAGTTTCCGCCTGAAATTTTGCAGCGAATCTCGCCCGCAGTTTTGAGACAAGCTTCATATATGTTACCTCATTTTGTGCGGCTGGATCAGGAATGGTGTGCTATGACTTTTGGTGTTTATAACTATTATAGTTTTTAAATATTAATATTTTAGTGAAAATTTTCCCGCGCCTCTCTGCCTAACAGTTTTGACAATAGGGTTACATATGTTAGATCATTTTGTGCGGCTGGAGCTGGACTAGTATGGTATACACTTTTGGTGTTCATGACTTTTATAGTTTTTGAAATATTTAGATTTTAGTGCAAATTTAGGCCAATTTCCATAGAAACAGACTTTATTTGTGGTGGGTTGGCTCTCTCTAGTGGTATACCGGGAGTAGTACGGCCGAAATCTGTATGCTTGTTTTTAAACTCAATATCCCATAATGCATAGCACGCCTCTGCCGAGTTCAACAATGGCGGACACCTCTTCCTTTTAAACGTCTTTTATTCGTGTTTCTAGGTCACAAAATGAACTTTTAAGATATTTTCAGGCGAGAATGTAGGTGTGTAAACTTCAAATATCTGCTCGTTTTGTCAAAACATCCCATATTATATCTGACGATGTTGCCGGCTAACTAGCTAGCGTGGCTAGCGCCACTAGCTAGCGCGCCGCTTCGATGTGGAAATAATAACTGAGTTGTTTGGTCTTGGCTAACGCAAGCAGCTACAACAGAGAGCAGCTATCTACCGTGTGTGTCAGAAAAACATGCGGGAACGAGACATAGGAGGCGGCGAGGGGACCGCCGATCGACCGGTGGTAGATCGTGGATCAGGCAAACCTAAGGCAGGAGCGTGAGGTGAACTGAATTTCAGGTAAGAAGTTATGAATTGCACAGGAGTTTCTATAGAGCTGTGTGCGCGCTAAGTTACTGACGTTGAACTTTATTTTATTCATAACGGTTAGTCCGTAGAGTTGCCGTACAAACGGAATCGTCCCACATTCAGAGAAAATATTACGATTTATTCTGTCGTTATGAAGCCTCCCTGTCATTCTCTGGCCTGTTGCAACTTCAATCGTGAAACTGATCAACGATCGGCTTTTAAGCTCTTGTTTATCGCGCTAAACAACAGCAGCACGTTTAAGCTTGATCAGCTGTTGTTAGAATTCATTTGATTTTAATTTTGCGGCTGGTCCAAACCAGGAGATGTCCTTACTGAATCATCAGAGCTGAACTGGTGATGGAGAAACAGGTTTACCCTTTACAGGGCTCGCAAAATCGCTAGCCCGACGTCCCGGGGCTAGCGATTTTTCCAATCGGGCTACCAAAATCCATCTCAGCCCTGCCCGTCGGGCTATCATGGGAGGAAAGATATGTCAATGCTTTTGCATTCTTTCGCAAATGTAGCTGAGTAATTATGTCATCGGCATCGATGAGCCACTGTCAATATGTGACACATTGAAATCGCGTTTGAATTTGCGCTTGTTTTTGCTTTCACTTTCACTTTGCGCTAACTGTGTGTAGAGAGCGACAGCACTAATTGGTAAGTCACAGATTAATTGCACACCAATTCCTCTGACATCGTCTTATCAATCGTTAGCTTACTATCAAACATGACAAGTAAAATCTCCTGCAGCAAGCTTAAACGTGATAGAGGCTGATTACGCAGAGAATTGCTGATCGTTATGTAAGTATGCATGTAAGAGCAGATGGATTTAAGCAGGTATTTTAGTTCTGCAGAGCCAAACAAGAGAGGTCAGGGTGAAGAAGGGCAGCCAAAGAAAAGCCAACCACAAAACGGAAAAGTTATGACAAATCAGACTATGAGGGAAAAAGAAAGCGCAGCTTTATGGTTTCATGGACTAAAGAATTTATGTGGCTGGAATACGACGAGCTAAATAACCCCATGTTCTGCCGGGTGTGTTGTGAGTTTCCCTCGATTTCTGAGTCGACAAGCGCCTTTGTTACTGGAACCAGTCATTTTAAGAAAGACCCCATCAGAACCCATGACAAATGCAAGAAATGCATTATTGCCCAGTCTGCAATATCTTTCCCAGAACAAACACCAATTGCAAAAGCATACTAAAAATAAACCAAGCATAACAAGAAGTCCTGAAAAATCTGTTTAGAACAGCCTACTATGTTGCAAAGAGTGAACTACCATTGGCAAAATTTAGCAGTCTTTGCAAACTTCAAAAAGCAAATGGCCTAGATCTTGGTTGCACTTGCCTCTTACCTGTGATTTCAGTGGAAATGTCAAAAATAAGGATCTGACACAGACTGATTCCTGTTGTACAGTTCTTACAAGTTCATAGAAATTTGTTCAATTAGAACCAAATATTTGAGTTGATGATTGAAATTGTTGTTGTAATTTGTGTTTTAAATATTTTTAGATTGATGTTTTGTTTTTCCTTACAATATTATACTTTAATGTATAATATTGTAAAGGAAACAAAACATCAATCAAAAAATTGTCCTCTTTTTTATTCGGGCTACTTAAATTTATTACCAAAAACTGAAGAGTGCCTCCCGAAGGGCTACCAGGGATTTTGAAATTTTGCGAGCCCTGCTTTAGGTGACATGAATGAGTTGAAGGGAAGTTATGAACTGTTTCTCAGAGACAAATAAACACCCAGCTCCTGTTTTTGTGTAGCTGACAGCTGGTAACTCTGCAGGGGCGGATCTAGCAAAGCTTTGCCAGGGGCCAGGTAGGGCATTAACAGGGAAAGGGGACACAAAGATATACTTTTCTTTCTTACTCTCGTATAAAATATTTAGCTTTTTATTAAATAGTTATCTGCATCTTACAACCAAAGTTTGTATAATAATACACAAGATTGGCTGTAGACCATTGTTAATCATTTACTGTGTAAAAATAACAAAAACAAAAAGTAAATGCAAAAGTGCATAAATATTTATTTTACGTGTTTGATGTGTGTGGCGGGCGTGGTCTGCAGTGCCGCTGCAGGGGAGGTGGACCCACGGGCGTAAAGTCTGTGCTCTTCGGCTGTTTTTGGGTGTGTGTCGGGCTGTCAGTTGAAAAGCTACAGCCGGCTGTGTGGGTACACCAAGCATGTGTGAAAAGTGGTCCATAACGTAATGCTTCAAAGAGTGTTCATGCAAACATTGTCGGGTCTGCCGTGGTACAGAGGGACTTCTGCTCATGAACCTGTGTGCACAGCATCTGCAAATCGGGGCTGTGCAAAGTCACTTCATCTTTACCCAAAACTGTAAGCTGTCATCTGTGAGGCGCGAGCGGTGTTTGTTTTTACCATAGTTCACGGTGGAGAATGGCTGCTCTTCTGAGTTTTGCTCTCTGTAGCCGTATGAATGTCAAACTACACTGATTCGCAGCGGCATAGGCACACATAAAATTTCTTCTGAAATTTTCGCTTTCTAGTTATTATTATTATTTTCCTTTTTCCGCCTGAAATTTTGCAGTGTATCTCGACCCGCAGTTTTTGGACAAGCTTCATATATGTTACCTCATTTTGTGCGGCTGGATCTGGAATGGTGTGCTATGACTTTTGGTGTTTATGAATATTATAGTTTTTTAAATATTAATATTTTAGTGAAAATTTTCCAGCTCCTCTGCCAAACAGTTTTGACAATAGGGGTACATATGTTACATCATTTTGTGCGGCTGGCGCTGGGCTAGTATGGTGTGACTTTTGGTGTTTATAACTTTTATAGTTTTTGAAATATTTAGATTTTAGTGCAAATTTAGGCCAATTTCTAGGCTCCTGAGAAAGATTCTGCTTTTGGCACCATAGAAACAGACTTCATTTGTGGTGTCTTGGCTCTCTCTAGTGGTATACCGGGAGTAGTACAGCCGAAAAGATTTTATCCTTGTGTTGAAAACTCCATATCCCACAATTCATAGCACGCCTCTACAGAGTGAACAATGGCGGCCACCACTTCGTTTTATATGTCTTTTATTCGTGTTTCTAGGTCACAAAATAAACTTTTAAGATATTTTCAGGCGAGAATGTAGGTGTGTAAACTTCAAATATCTGCTTGTTTTATCAAGACATCCCATATTTAGCGACAGTGCTCTGACGACGTCGGTCCTGCCTGACAGCTAGCCGGCTACCTAGCTAGCTGCCGCACTTGGCTGCAAATGGATAGCGAGGGACTCTCTCTGTCGTTTCACCTCCCGGTCTCTCGCAAATGCTCGCACAGAATCGGAGTTACAGCTGGATGTGGAAAAAATAACTGAGTTGTTTGGTGGTGCTATAACGCTGGAGCTACAACAGTGGGCAGCTATCCACGGTGTATGACAGAAAGGACATGCAGCGACCGCCGATCGACCGTGTTTGCTAACGCGGAGGTCAATCGTGGATCAGGGAAAGCGAAGGCAGGAGCGTGAGGTGAACTGAATTTCAGGTAAGAAGTTATGACCTGCACTCTATTTGGGTCAGATATAAACCGAGTTTAGGTGTAGTTTATTTAGCAGCAGTTCTCTTATGTGTTGCTGATAGTCGGCTAGCTAGCTAGCGCCGCTAGCATAGTTAGCTAGCACCGCTAGCGACCCTTCGTGAAAAAGCACCCAGGCTTGGCTTATATTGAGGCGGGTGAAACTTCGTGTCAGCACCGGTCGCTCGCCGACAGTATGTGTTTTAGCTGGACTTATTTTTCGTTTATATGGACCGATGATTTATTTATTTATTCATTTTAGTAACGGTATAAACAGTGAAAGGTGGTGGATTGGCCAGATGTAAACTTCAAATATCTGCTCGTGTTACCAAGACATCCCATATTAGCTCTGATGTTTTCGGTGCCTGCAAAGAGCTAGACAGGTAGCTAGCTAACCCGAGCTGGCTGTCTTTTGACTCAGGGTCATAGCTGGACTTATTTTTCGTTTTATGAGCCGATGAGGGTTTTTTTTTTTAGTAACGGTACAAACAGTGAAAGGCGGTGGATTGTCCAGATGCTGGTCGATGTGGAAAAAATAACTGAGTTGTTTGGTAAGTCGCTGACGCGAGCTACAACCGAGGGCAGCTATCCACGGTGTGTGTCAGAAAGAACATGCGGGGAACGAGGCGGCGAGGCGACCGCCGATCGACCGGTGGTAGATCGTGGATCAGGAAACCCGAGGCAGGAGAAGCAGGCGGCTGCCGGTCGGAGCGTGAGGTGAACTGAATTTCAGGTAAGAAGTTATGACCTGCACTCTATTTGGGTCAGATATAAACCGAGTTTAGGTGTAGTTTATTTTCGTTGTGCTGACTTTTTACAATCAGTTATAATAACTCGTACTGCGTGGTAGCTAGCACGATGGAGTTTCTATACAGCTGTGTGCGCGCTAAGTTACTGATGTTGAACTTTATGACAGCCTCCCTGTCATTCTCTCGCCTGTTCAAACTTCAGTCATGAAACTGATCAATGATCGGCTTTTCTCTCTTGTTTGTTTATCGCGCTAAACAACAGCAGCACGTTTAAGCTTGATCAGCTGTTGTTAGAATTCATTTGATTTTAATTTCTAGTATCAGCTGATGTTTGCTGGAGCCACAGCTGTAGAAGCGGCTGGTCGAAACCAGGAGATGACCTTACTGAATCATCAGAGCTGAACTGGTGATGGAGAAACAGGTTTACCTTTTTTTAGGTGACATGAATGAGTTGAAGGAAGTTATGAACTGTTTCTGAGAGAAATAAACACCAAGCTCCTTTTTTATTTAGCTGACAGCTGGTAACTGTGCAGGGGCGGATCTAGCAAAGCTTTTGCCAGGGGCCAGGTAGGGCATTAACAGAGAAAGGTGGACACAAAGATATACTTTTCTTTCTTACTCTCATACAGGGAGTGCAGAATTATTAGGCAAGTTGTATTTTTGAGGAATAATTTTATTATTGAACAACAACCATGTTCTCAATGAACCCAAAAACACATTAATATCAAAGCTGAATGTTTTCGAAGTAGTTTTTAGTTTGTGTTTAGTTTTAGCTATTTTAGGGGATATCTGTGTGTGCAGGTGACTATTACTGTGCATAATTATTAGGCAACTTAACAAAAACAAATATATACCCATTTCAATTATTTATTTTACCAGTGAAACCAATATAACATCTCCACATTCACAAATATACATTTCTGACATTCAAAACAAAACAAAAACAAATCAGCGACCAATATAGCCACCTTTCTTTGCAAGGACGCTCAAAAGCCTGCCATCCATGGATTCTGTCAGTGTTTTGATCTGTTCACCATCAACATTGCATGCAGCAGCAACCACAGCCTCCCAGACACTGTTCAGAGAGGTGTACTGTTTTCCTCCTTGTAAATCTCACATTTGATGATGGACCACAGGTTCTCAATGGGGTTCAGATCAGGTGAACAAGGAGGCCATGTCATTAGTTTTTCCTTCTTTTATACCCTTTCTTGTCAGCCACGCTGTGGAGTACTTGGACGCGTGTGATGGAGCATTGTCCTGCATGAAAATCATGTTTTTCTTGAAGGATGCAGACTTCTTCCTGTACCACTGCTTGAAGAAGGTGTCTTCCAGAAACTGGCAGTAGGACTGGGAGTTGAGCTTGACTCCATCCTCAACCCGAAAAGGCCCCACAAGCTCATCTTTGATGATACCAGCCCAAACCAGTACTCCACCTCCACCTTGCTGGCGTCTGAGTCGGACTGGAGCTCTCTGCCCTTTACCAATCCAGCCACGGGCCCATCCATCTGGCCCATCAAGACTCACTCTCATTTCATCAGTCCATAAAACCTTAGAAAAATCAGTCTTGAGATATTTCTTGGCCCAGTCTTGACGTTTCAGCTTGTGTGTCTTGTTCAGTGGTGGTCGCCTTTTCAGCCTTTCTTACCTTGGCCGTGTCTCTGAGTATTGCACACCTTGTGCTTTTGGGCACTCCAGTGATGTTGCAGCTCTGAAATATGGCCAAACTGGTGGCAAGTGGCATCTTGGCAGCTGCACGCTTGACTTTTCTCAGTTCATGGGCAGTTATTTTGCGCCTTGGTTTTCCACACGCTTCTTGCGACCCTGTTGACTATTTTGAATGAAACGCTTGATTGTTCGATGATCACGCTTCAGAAGCTTTGCAATTTTAAGACTGCTGCATCCCTCTGCAAGATATCTCACTATTTTTGACTTTTCTGAGCCTGTCAAGTCCTTCTTTTGACCCATTTTGCCAAAGGAAAGGAAGTTGCCTAATAATTATGCACACCTGATATAGGGTGTTGATGTCATTAGACCACACCCCTTCTCATTACAGAGATGCACATCACCTAATATGCTTAATTGGTAGTAGGCTTTCGAGCCTATACAGCTTGGAGTAAGACAACATGCATGAAGAGGATGATGTGGACAAAATACTGATTTGCCTAATAATTCTGCACTCCCTGTAAACACCAAGCTCCTTTTTTGTGTAGCTGACAGCTGGTAACTGTGCAGGGGCGGATCTAGCAAAGCTTTTGCCAGGGGCCAGGTAGGGCATTAACAGAGAAAGGTGGACATAAAGATATACTTTTCTTTCTTACTCTCATATAAAATATTTAGCTTTTATTAAATAGTTATCTGAATCTCACAACCAAAGTTTGTATAATAATACACAAGATTGGCTGTAGACCATTGTTCATAATTCAGAACACTGTGTAGAAATAACAAAAACAAAAAGTGAATGCATGTGTGAAAAGTGGTCTATAATGTAATGCTTCAAAGCGTGTTCATGCAAACATTGTCGGGTCTGCCGTGGTACAATGGGACTTCTCATGAACCTGTGTGCACAGCGTCTGCAAATCGGCGCTGTACGAAGTAACTTCATCTTTACACAAAACTGTAAGCTGTCATCTGTGAAGCGTGAGCGGTGTTTGTTTTTACCATAGTTCATGGTGGAGAATGGCTGCTCTTCTGAGTTTTTCTGTCTGTAGCCGTATGAATGGCAACTACAGTGATTAGCAGCGGCATAGGCACACATAAAATTTCTTCTGAAATTTTCGCTTTCTAGTTCTAGTTATTATTATTCTCCATCTTCCGCCTAAATTTTGGCACGTATCACGCCCCGCAGTTTTGAGAAAAGCTTCATATATGTTACCTCATTTTGTGCGGCTGGATCTGGAATGGTGTGCTATGACTTTTGGTGTTTATGACTATTATAGTTTTTTAAATATTAATATTTTAGTGAAAATTTTCCCACGCTCCTCTGCCAAACAGTTTTGACAATAGGGGTACATATGTTACATCATTTTGTGCGGCTGGAGCTGGGCTAGTATGGTGTGACTTTTGGTGTTTATAACTTTTATAGTTTTTGAAATATTTAGATTTTAGTGCAAATTTAGGCCAATTTCTAGGCTCCTGAGAAAGATTCTGCTTTTGGCACCATAGAAACAGACTTCATTTGTGGTGTGTTGGCTCTCTCTAGTGGTATACCGGGAGTAGTACGGCCTAAAGGGTGCCATGCTTGGTGAAAACTACATATCCCACAATTCATAGCATGCCTCTACCGAGTCAAACAATGGCGGACACCACTTCGTTTTATATGTCTTTTATTCGTGTTTCTAGGTCACAAAATACACTTTTAAGATATTTTCAGGCGAGAATGTAGGTGTGTAAACTTCAAATATCTGCTCGTTTTATCAAGACATCCCATATTAGCGACAATTCTCTTAAGTGTTGCTAAAATTTGTTTAATCGCCCCATCGCTCGGCAAGGGTCTGTGTCTTAGCTGGACTTATTTTTCGTTTATATGGGCCGATGATGCTGGTCGATGTGGAAAAAATAACTGAGTTGTTTGGTGGTGGAGCTACAACAGAGGGCAGCTATCCACCGGTGTGTGACAGAAAGGACATGCCGCGAATGAGACATACAAGGCGGTGAGGCTACCGCCGATCGACCGGTGTTTGCTAACGCGTGGATCAGGGAAAGCGAAGGCAGGAGCGTGAGGTGAACTGAATTTCAGGTAAGAAGTTATGACCTGCACTCTATTTGGGTCAGATATAAACCGAGTTTAGGTGTAGTTTATTTTCGTTGTGCTGACTTTTTCAATCACTTACAATAACTCGTAGTGCGTGCTAGCTAGCACTACGGAGTTTGTATACAGCTGTGTCGGCGCTAAGTTACCGATGTTACCGATGTTGAACTTTATGACAACCTCCCTGTCATTCTCTCGCCTGTTGAAACTTCAGTCATGAAACTGATCAATGATCGGCTTTTCTCTCTTGTTTGTTTATCGCGCTAAACAACAGCAGCACGTTTAAGCTTGATCAGCTGTTGTTAGAATTCTTTTGATTTTAATTTTTAGTATCAGCTGATGTTTGCTGGAGCATGAAGATGAAATCAGGAGATGTCCTTACTGAATCATCAGAGCTGAACTGGTGATGGAGAAACAGGTTTACCCTTAGGTGACATGAATGAGTTGAAGGAAGTTATGAACTGTTTCTGACAGACAAATATACACCAAGCTCCTTTTTGTGTAGCTGACAGCTGGTAACTGTGCAGGGGCGGATCTAGCAAAGCTTTTGCCAGGGGCCAGGTAGGGCATTAACAGAGAAAGGTGGACACAAAGATATACTTTTCTTTCTTACTCTCATATAAAATATTTAGCTTTTATTAAATAGTTATCTGAATCTTACAACCAAAGTTTGTATAATAATACACAAGATTGGCTGTAGACCATTGTTCATCATTCAGAACACTGTGTAAAAATAACAAAAACAAAAAGTGATTGCAAAAGTGCATAAATATTTATTTTACGTGTTTGATGTGTGTGGCGGGCGTGGTCTGCAGTGCCGCTGCAGGGGAGGTGGACCCACCTGAGCGGCACCTGCAATCACGCCTCGGGCGTAGTCTGTGCTCTCTCGGCTGTTTTTGGGTGTGTGTCGGGCTGTGAGTTGAAAAGCTACAGCCAGCTGTTTGGGTACACCAACCATGTGTGAAAAGTGGTCCATAACGTAATGCTTCAAAGCGTGTTCATGCAAACATTGTCGGATCTGCCGTGGTACAATGGGACTTCTGCTCATGAACCTGTGTGCACGTCTGCAAATCGGCGCTGTACGAAGTAACTTCATCTTTACACAAAACTGTAAGCTGTCATCTGTGAAGCGTGAGCGGTGTTTGTTTTTACCATAGTTCATGGTGGAGAATGGGTGCTCTTCTGAGTTTTGCTCTCTGTAGCTGTATGAATGGCAAACTACACTGAATAGCAGCGGCATAGGCACACATAAAATTTCTTCTGAAATTTTCGCTTTCTAGTTGACATTTAATATTTGGTATCACCCACATGCAGATTTTTTTTTTTAAACAAAGGTCTGTCAAAGTAACTGCCTCTTACTTTCACAGGTGACAGGAACGAGAGAATGAGATCAGAAGTCTTGATTTTACAGTCATTCACCCTGCCTCACACACAGACCCACTCTTCCTCTGTTCACACCGCGCACACTGACAGTCACAGTCACATGGTGACACACTGCCTTTGTAGTGTGATAGTACACCTGCCTTTGATGTTGTTGTTAGTCCTGGTATTGTCCTGTAATTCATTCCAGAATTCCATGTTTATTTCACTGAAGCGGAACAGTTAAAAGGGTTTTTATTTTCACAGAAGATTGATTAGGTGTGTTTGAAATTCATTATAAGCCCACCCTCACTCACTGAGGCACCACTGGTTTAGCCTGCTTTCTGCAGTCTTTACACCACACAAATTTTCATCATTAGTTGAAATATAAAAGCAAAATATACAGCTCCTCACCTTCAAAAGAACATCTACTTCAGTAGAGGTTGAACAGCTTCCCCTTTTTACAGTTCATTACAGTTCCCAAAACGACCCGTGGGTTTCCCAGCATAACATCGCCCAAAGCACTTCCCATGGGTTTCCCATGAGTGGTACACACACACACACGCACGCACGCACGCACGCACGCACGCACGCACACACACACACACACACACACACACACACACACACACAAAAACGTGATTCATCAACTCCACTCAACCACTCTCCATTGCTCTGTGGTCCAGTTATGATGCCTATGTGGCCATTGTTGGTGCTTTTAGCAGTGGACGGGGTCAGCATGGGCACCCTGACAGGTCTGTGGATATTCAGCCCCATACACAACAAACTGTCTACAGTAGCTTGTCTGTTGAATCAGAGCATATAAGCTTTTGCTCCCAACAGGGGTGAACCACCCCTGTTACACTTTTGATAGATACTGACCACTGCAAACCAGCAACACTCCACAAGGGCAGCAGTTTGAGAGATCCTCTGACCCTGTCTTCTAGCCATCACAGTCTGGGCATCATTAAAATTGCTCACTTGCTCATCCATTTGTCATGAGATGATATCTGTTTTCAAAGAAAATCATTTGCTGCATCACTTTGATGTTCAGTTCAATTCAATTCAATTCAATTCAATTTTATTTATATAGCGCCAAATCACAACAAAAGTCACCTCAAGGCGCTTTATATTGTACAGTAGATAGCACAATAATAAATACGTTAGAGTCCACATACAGAGATATTGAGTCACAGAATAGAACCAGAGGCTTTAGAAAGTCACTGAAAAAGAGACACGCCGCTACAGCGCAATATGTTTCATCCATCCATCAGGAAGTTGTAAAAACAAATGTAATTTTAAGTGCAGTCAGTTCCATGGCTGTAGGTTAGGCTGTAAGGTCCAAGTGAAGTACATGAGCGAACAGTGGGGATTTGTAAATGAAGTTTTGCCTCAGCCTTTGAGTTGTCCAGGCCTGTGGAACAGGGTTGATAAGATTTGTAGAAATTTCAGCAAGAAGAAAATGAAAGATTTAGTATTCTCTTTTATATTAGGAGTTATTTGGTTTCATTAACAGCCTTGTAGCTGTCATATTCAGGCTTGCCAAGTTGCCAAGATGGCGTATTGTTGTTAACTGGCAGTATAGCCTTTTCTGAACTGCAAAAAACAATATATGCATTTCCCCATATAGTACACATATCGTATATGCAAAAGTACAGCAGAAATGGCTGGTAAGTGGCCAAGTACTTTGATATGCATGAGCTGTTTCATTGTTTTCGTCACAGTCAGAGCAGCATATATGCTGTTCACCTCCACTACCCCTCCAGTACTCTAATATGTGGACCATTATGACCACTAAACTTGCAAAATCATAACATTCTATACATGGACATGAATAAAAAAATCTTGTTTATTAATCTAAAAACATCAGGAAAACTCATGTCCTTGAACTCGGTGTATGCAGTAGTTTGAGCTTGTCCACGCAGGAAAGGTTGTGTTAAAGAAATCCCTGTTATCCTCTGGATGAATAATCCTGTCCTCTGTAAGCAGATTATCCACTGTTTTGTTCAGTTTTCTTGGTTATATTCACACAGATGTGCACATACATGTGAACATGTGCTCACATGCACACATACAAATACACAGTCAAGTCAAATGGGCCTTCAGAGTCCTTACAGGAACAAACATATAAAGATACACCTGAGCGCACTGGGCGATATATCTGGAAGAGGTATAGTGCAGGTGCGCTCACATACTGTGCACACAGTCACATGCATACAGTTAGGTACGTAAATATTTGGACAGAGACAACTTTTTTTCTCATTTTTGTTCTGTACATTACCACAGTGAATATTAAATAAAACAACTCAGATGCAGTTGAAGTGCAGCTTTAATTCAGTGGACTGAACAAAAAGATTGCATAAAAATGTAATTAAAGTATTTTTAACAGTATTAATTTCAGGTGCTCAGAGGTAATTGGACAAATTATATGACTGAAAATAAAATGTTCATTTTTAATATTCGATTGAAAACCCTTTGCCGGTGATGGCAGCCTGAAGTCTTGAACTCACGGACATCACCAGATGCTTTGTCCTTCTTTGTAATGCTCTCCATGCTTTTACTGCAGCGGCTTTCGGTTGCTGTTTGTTTGCAGGTCTTTCTGTCCAAAGTTTAGTGCTCAACAAGTGAAACGCAAGCTCAATAGGTTTAAGATCACATGGCCTATTTGGCCATTCATAAACTTCTGGGTTGCTTTGGCTATGTGTTTTGGGTCACTGTCCATCTGTATTATGAGACACCACCCAATCAGTTTGACTGTATTTAGTTGGATTTGAGCAGACTGTATATCTCTGAACACCTCAGATTTCATTTGGCTGCTTCTGTCCTGTGTCACATCATCAGTAAACACTAATGTGTCCCAGTGCCACTGGCAGCCATGCATGGCCAAACCATCACACTGCCTCTGCCGTGTTTTACAGATGATGTGGTAGTGGTATGCTTTGGATCATGAGCTGTTCCACACCTTCTCCATACCTTTTTCTTGACATCATTCTGGTAGAGGTTGATCTTGGTTACATCTGTACAAAGAATGTTTTTCCAGAACTGTGCTGGCTTTTTTAGATTTTTTATTTTTTTTAAAAATGTTTTTAATCAATCTAGCCTTTAATTCTTGAGGCTTATGAGTGGCTTGCACCTCATGCAGTGTTCTCTTTATGGAAGACTTTGGCATCGATATGTCTGCCTCCTGGAGAGTCGTGTTCACTTAGTTGGCTGTTGTAAAGGGGTTTCTCTTCACCATGGAAATGATTCTGCGATCATTCCCCACTGTTGTCTTTCATGGACATACAGGTCTTTTTGTACCAGTGCTTTCCTTCTTCCTCAAAATGTACATTTACATCACATCTTATCTGGGGAAGAATTTTTTTGTGTCACAGAGTTGTGTGAGGGTGTTAGGTGTAGGCTGTGTGCAGGCAGGAATGGTGGACCCATAGTGCAGACGCTCGGAGGCAAAAAGGTGAACTCAAAACAGCTTTAATGCTGAACTCAAAAAAGGTAACAAAACTGAGACTCCAAATAAACTCAGGCAAGCAGACAGAACACACAGCATAGTAAACGGTAGATCGCGACAATGACAAACTGAAACACAGGGCTTAAATACATAGAGGGAGCAATCAGGGAATGGGCAACAGGAGGGAAACACAGCTGGGGCAAATCAGGACTAACGAGACAAGGAAAGCAAAACCAGATACACTAACATGAAACACGGACTTTCAAAGTAAAACAGGAAACATAACACAGAGACGCGAACTTAACAAGGGGATACAGCCGACAGGGGAGACAGAGCAACTATAGAACACAGAGACATAAACCATAAGACGGAACTCTAAGAAAGAAACCAAAGACTAGAAATGATAAATAATATAATAAACTCAAAAGCCCTGGGTCAACGACCCAGGCATCCTAACAGAGGGGAAGCCAAGTGGCACAGCACACATAGACGGATGCAGACAATGATAAGCCTTTATGTGTCTTAGCAAAAAAGTAAACAACATAAAAACAAATCCTTGAAGTAGGAGCACAGAACACATGCCTAAAAACAACATTAGGACCTCATAAAGATATACATGCCAGAAAAAAGGCACAAATCTGCCTTCAGAGTTTAATTAACTGACAATGGCATGCTGGAGGATTTTTTTTTTTTTAGAACCATTCCTTTAGTAAAAGTACCACGCTATCAAAAAACTCACTACACAGAGAACTGTAGTACTGAAAAAAATGGACATGAATGATTAATAGTAAAAATATTTAAAAGTTGTAGATGCTGATCTGAAAGTGCTGATGCCATCTGCTTCTATTCAACTTGCGTATTTCATTAGACTGGACAAGACATTTTTATGTCTCCGCTTCATCGTCAAGGCTTTCCTTGCTAATGCATTAAAGCAGAGCTAAAAAATTCATATACATGTTGGCCAAGGTAGTAGGCAGACATGAGTGCCTTTTCTTTTTAGTAGCTGTTCTGTTGCTGGAGTGCTTGACAGATCATTGTCTTCTTGCATGACCAAATTTCAGTCAAGATTTAATGGTCAGACAGATGACCTGACATTTAATTCCAGAATACTTTGGTATACAGAGGAGTTCATGGTCAATTCAGTGACTGCAAGGTGCCCAGGTCCCTTGGCTGTAAAACAAGCCCAAATCATTAACCCTCGACTGTTTGACAGTTTGTATGAGATGTTTGTGTTGATAAGCTGCTGTGGTTTGTTCCGGTGCATCTATGAAAATCTAACCTGTGCTTTCTCTTGGCAACTCTACCAAACAAGCCTTATCTGTTTAGTCTATTACTAATTGTACTGCCATGTACTTTAACATGACAGTACAATTAGTAACCCCTTCACAACAGCCAACCTGTTGAGTCTATGTAGCTCTTTTCAGTTTCTCTGAGCATTCTTCAATCTGACTTTGGGGTAAATTTGCTGGGATGTCCACTCCTGGTAGGATTCTGGCCTTTTGTCCACATCTGAATCCTCCAGACAAGCAAAGTGCCAAAATGCCTGCTTTTCCACACGTGGTCACACTTGCTGATGCATTTGGTTAACAGCACATGGCTGCTACTTAACCTCTTAATTCCCACAGAAGCAGAAAGGGTATATAGATACACTTTTTTCACAGGATGGCATTGAGTCCTGTGAAAATCTTCTTTTTCAAATGACTGTAGAATGGCTAAAGTAAGTTAGGAACTAAAGTAGGCCTAAGGGACAGCAAAAAGGATGCATGATAAATACAGTCAAAGCAAGCAAAGCAAAGGAAAAAAGAGATGCAAACTGGCTCCAAAGGGACAAAGAATAAGCACAGGGGCCTAATATGAGGCAGATGTGGAACCACAAAGGCACACAAAACCAAACACAAACAACAACAAAGAGACGCATTACCCCATACCTTTATTCCAAATAAAAATAATAAAAACAGGAGCAATATCATCATTATTACAGAAGCTTTCCACTTCTGTAGAGTGCTTTTGGAGAGTATGTTTGCTAGCATAGTTTTTTTTTATGTGTTTAGGCAAAAGGCAACTGCTGAATGTAATTATCTAAGGCTACGGCCACACTAATGCGTTTTCGTTTGAAATTGTCTATTCCGTGGCCTTCCGTCCACACTGAGATGGCGTTTTCCTCAAGGAAAAACACAGTGGCCGTTTATCAATGCCCAAGTACGCGAGTTCGTACTCGCGTTCTCGGTGAGTACGTACTCGCCGAGAACGCACGGGAGTACGTACCCGCCGAGAACGCGAGCACGGACTCGCGATATGTACAATTGGAACACCTGTGTATGTGATGATGTCACAGGTCCGGAGTTTTTACTGCCGTCCCCTCTTAATTTAACTGTGAGTAACATGTTATGAAGCTTAACTTTAATCACAGCCAAACCGGTTTACTCAGGAACAAATAAAACACTGAAATAAACCAAACATTAACATTTAGAAGTGATCTAAGTGACTTATATATCATTTTTAACCTCAGTAGTGAAACCTCTATTAATAAAAATAGTGTACATGTACATACGTGTACATACCTTAATAAAAACAAGCAGGTGAGATGTTAGAACGCTTTTATTTCTATTCTAGTGGACAGTGGCGGTCCTAGCCTGTTTGGCGCCCTGGGCGAACACCCCCTCCGGCGACCATCAGACTGTTTGTAATTCATAAGTTTCTCGTTTCTTTTTATAAAGGAATACAGATAAGCTGAGAGCTCTCTCATATTCCTATATCTGTTTTTCTGTTCTGGTGCCATCAACCCAAACTATGTAACAACCTGTTTGTTTTCATAAGAGCAGTTTTGTAATTACTTTAGGTCACTGAAGCCTTTGTTGTTCACCAGCAGAATATTAAATGTGAGTGTTCAAGTCCAGAAGACACAATATTGCTTGTTTTATGCTGACATAGCTTCTTTCTCTTTCAAGGGTTTTAATATCCTTAAAACCCTTATTTAATGATTAATAACTTCACATTCTGAATGTCACAGAACAAACAGAAAAACAGATGCAACAGAAGTCACTTTCACAATTAAGTGTTTCTCCTCATGAGAAAAGGATATGATGACTCAGAATTGCATTTGAAAAACAAAACAATACAAAAACAATTATATTTGGATAAAATGACTCTCTTTTTTTTAAATAATGAAAATGTTTCAAATATTCAGGTGAGTCTATGTACAAGAAATTATTATGAGCCAACAATTTAACTATGTTACCTTTAAAATCAAGTATCATTTATTCAGTTTGGCATTACATTGAAATAGTCTCTTTGAAGCCAGGGACCTGGTCTGTGACCACTTGTAGTCAGCTGCCATCTTCAAAGCAACTTTGGTGCATCAAGAAGGCTATAAAATGGAAGCAAGATCTATATAAACATAATAATATAATACAAATATTAGTGCAGAAAAAGGAGACACATGCAAATTTAAGAAACAGAAAGTAGGTCTTGTATAATTATTAGTTATTACTGGAGTGGAAGTGGGAGTGAAATCAGTGGTGACATTGATACAGATGAGGCTAATCACACAGTTGATAGAAATTAATGACAAACGGATAAGAGGGAAGTAAAACTAAAGGTAAAACAAAAGAGACAAAGAACTACTAAAGTAAAAGAAGTAAAAACCAACTGAAACGAGGTACAGACATGCTCGAACTTAACAGAAGGGAAAATACAGAATAAACTCTATAAATGCAAAAACGGTAGAACTAAAATAGAAAAAGAAAAGGTTCATACTATAAGCAGGCGATGAGATAAAAATCCAAATTTCTATCTTTGTTGTAAAATTTTAAGTAAATATGGTTCTTAAATTTGGAAAACAGGATTAAATACGCAGATATTTTAATTGAGTATAATATTCTTTATGCTATGCCCCCTGCTCCTCTCTAGTTCATTAAACAAACCTAAAATACATTTGCAAGAGCACTTTCCAGAGGGGACTGTAAAATGTCCCTCAGGAAAAGTGCTTTTGGGCAGTCAGTCAAGTTTGTTGCACATGACATGGTTGTTGTGAAGTCACAGCTTTCCTGAAATGAGTTTGGTGAGTTCAAAGTTCAGTCATGATAGAGACAAGTAATATTTACAGCTTAGGATACTATAAATTGGAGTTATCCTTCAGCTTTGGACCAATTTTAAAATGTTTTGCGTGTGTGTGTGTGTGTGTGCGCGTGTGTGCGTGTGTGTGTGTGTGTGTGTGCGTGCGTGCCTGCGTTCGCGTGCGTGCGTGTGTGCGTGGGTTTGTGTGTGTGTGTGTGTTTGGGACAGCAATCTGAGCTCCTCCATCTGGAGGGGACACCTGGATGAGAGGATGCAGTCCAAACAAAAGCGGGAGGATGAGGGTGCTTGTTTGAATAAAGGAGCTTATTTACTGACCCTCATCTTCT
Organism: Oreochromis aureus; assembly: GCF_013358895.1. Classification (NCBI taxonomy): domain Eukaryota; kingdom Metazoa; phylum Chordata; class Actinopteri; order Cichliformes; family Cichlidae; genus Oreochromis; species Oreochromis aureus. The sequence continues at coordinate 4,674,826 of NC_052954.1, read as the reverse complement.
CCACATCACACTGTGACACTGACAGTATGCAAAATCGATTGCAACAAAGCAAGCCAAAATGCAGCACGAGGACAAGCTATAAGTAGAACACTTTCTCAAACACACTCTCTTTCACACTTTCCAGAATTGTTTTAGATTTTTGAGTTTTAGTTCAGTATAATTCAGTTCAAGTCAAATACTCCCTTTTAAGAGGAAGGAACCTCCAGCAGAACCAGGATCATGTCATCTGCCCCAACAGGTAGGGGGTGATGGGAGGAATATGAGATAAAACTGAGGTTATTGTATTCGGCCCTGATAATCTTAGAAATATGGTAACCAGATTCTTACTCTGGATGGCATTACCTTGGCCTCCAGTAACACTGTGAGGAAACTTGGAGTCATTTTTGACCAGGATATGTCCTTTAACGCACATATTAAACAAATGTGTAGGACTGCTTTCTTCCATTAGCACAACATCTCTCAAATTAGTAATATCCTGTCTCACAGTGATGCTGAAAAACTAGTTCATGCATTTATTACTTCTAGGCTGGACTGTAATTCTTTATTATCAGGATGTTCTAAAAACTCCCTGAAATGCCTTCTGTTAATCCAAAATGCTGGAGCAAGAGTACTGACAGGGACTAGAAAGAGAGAGCATATTTCTCCTGTTTTGGCTTCCCTTCATTGGCTTCCTGTTAAATCCAGAATTGAATTCAAAATCCTGCTCCTCACATACAAGGTCTTAAATAATCAGGCCTCATCTCATCTTAATGACCTTGTAGTACCATATCACCCTATTAGAGCACTTCGCTCTCGCACTGCAGGCTTACTTGTTGTTCCTAGAGTATTTAAAAGTAGAATGGGAGGGAGAGGCTTCAGTTTTCAGGCCCCTCTTCTGTGGAACCAGCTTCCAGTTTGGATTCGGGAGACAGACACTATCTCTACTTTTAAGATTAGGCTTAAAACTTTCCTTTTTGCTAAGGCATATAGTTAGGGCTGGATCAGGTGACCCTGAATCCTCCCTTAGTTATGCTGCAATAGGTATAGACTGCTGGTGGATTCCCATGATGCATTTACTATTTCCTTTTCAGTCACCATTCTCACTCAACATGTGTTAACTTAATAGACCTCTCTGCTGAATCACACTTGTTATTAATCTCTGGCTCTCTTCCACAGCATGTCTTTTTTCCTGTCTTCCTCCCCTCACCCCAACCGGTCACGTCCGATTGTCGCCCCTCCCTGATCGTGCTGGAGGTTTCTTCCTGTTAAAAGGGAGTTTTTCCTTCCCACTGTTGCCAAAGTGCTTGGTCATAGGGGGTCATATGATTGTTGTTTTTTTCTCTCTGTATGTATTATTGTAGGGTCTACCTTACAATATAAAGCGCCTTGAGGCGACTGTTGTTGTGATTTGGCACTATATAAATAAAATTGAATTGAACTGAAAAAGACATAAACTGATTGTCATCAAGATCTTCACTGTGTCTCGCAGTTGTTTAGATGATGGTCTGGCTTCTTTTGTGACCTCCTGGATGAGTCGTTCATGTGTTCTTGCAGTAATTTGGATTAGCACTTCTGGGAAGGCTCTCACTTGGTTTGTTGGAGTCCCAAAGCTTTAGAAATGCCTTTGTAATCCATGACATTTTTCTTCTGTTCTTGAGTTTTCTTAAATTAGATTAGATTACTTTTTCACATAGGTCTGTTGGGTTTGGATAGCTTTTTACCCTTTATAAATAAAACAATCATTTCAAAATGCCATTTTTCTATTTATTTCAGTTATCTTTGGCTAAAATTAATTTTTTTGATGATCTACAACTTGTGAGTGTGACAAATATATTTAGAAAAATGAAGGGGGTAAATGCTTTTTCACAGGAGTGAAAAAGTATATTAGTATTGGGTCTTGTTCAAATGAGTCCAGATGCTTGGCTGCCTTTCAGGATGTAGTACAAGACAGGGTGCTGCAGGTGGTATGACGTGAATCAAAAATGAACACAGTGATGCATACTATAGTTTTCTCTCCATCCATTATGTATTTTCAGCAGAAGCACCCCAAGTGTATTACTAGATGTTTTCAATTGACATACGAAAAACTGTATTTACATGTGTATAAATATAGAAATGTCACGGTTCTGGGTCAGTTTGACCCAGTATTTTGAGTTGTTATGTTTTGGTTTATTTTTGCATTATGGATTATTTTCTGATGTTCTGGTGCTTTGTTTATTATTATTATTATTATTATTATTATTATTATTATTATTATCATTATAGATCTGTTTCAGTTATTCTTGGTGAGGGATCAGTTCTTAGGTTTTGGGTTCTCATGTGTATTGCAGTTTCTGTTCAGTGTCTAGTCTGTCTCTCAGTGTCGTGTCTGCCTCTTTGTTTAGTGGGTTCTTGTTTCCCGTTTTATTGTGAAGGTCTGTGGCTCATGTGAGTGTGTTCAGTTCTACTGCGCCCCTGTCTCGTTAGTCCAATTTCTCCCAGCTATGTCTCCCTCCTGTTTCTCATTCCCCAATTACCTCCCTGTGTATATAAGCCCTGTGTGTTCCCGTGCTCTCTGTCGTGTCATACCCTCAGATTATGCCTGTGTGTTTTTGGTTTCAGTATTCACTTCATGTTTTGTTTACATGCCAGCAATAAAGCTGAGGTTTTGAGTTACAATTCTGTGTTCGAGTCCTGCATTTGGATCCTCATCTCCACCTGCCTGCAGACAGAGCCCTGACAAGAAATGTAACTATAGCACAACTGTACACACATATACAATTGTTTCACTGTTGTGAGACTGGTTCATTAAATGGTAATCAGTGGAGTATTTTGCTACTAACTGAGTTAAAAAACGGTTATTTTTAATTTACAGGTATACATACTGTGCCAGCATGCTGAGGTTTTACCATATTACTCAAAAATTACAGTTCATTGGGAGGTGAGTGTCTTGGCATAATGCCAACATTCAGCTTTATATTAGTTAGCAATTGCTAAGTTAGATTTTCTGTTGCCTAAAATCTATACACTTTGTATAACTAAATATCTAATAAATAAATAATCAATGAATATTCAATATTCATTAATTGTTTTACTAGTTATTTATCTTTCTAACTTTACTACAGCATGCAACTAGCCTACCTATCAGATGCATTTTGCTGCATGTCTTGCATTGTCTTAAGTGACTTCATCTTCCAGCAGAGAAGAGTTATTCATTCATTATTCAAATGTTCTTCCTGCAGCTGCTGCTCAGAATCTCATTGAATCAGCAGGATTATAAGCCCAAACACAGCTCAAAGCTCTGATGAAGAGAAGAAGTTTCCAAATGAGCCACTGTGTTCATCTGGTTTGAATTCCAGGAGCTCTTAGGACATAAGACACCTTTGTTCTTGCAGCTATTTTTCAGGCTGTTGAGAGCTGCAGGCAGTAACTGAATTATCTATTGTAGCATTGTCTAGTGACACATTTGTCCAAAAAAACAATCCAGAAACATCAATGCACTGTATTCACAATTCCATCATGCAGGTGCTGTAAAAGACCTCACTATGACCAGGAATTTGGACCATGTCAATCTCTCACATCTTTACACTGGTTTTCATTGTATCAGAAAATCCCTGGCTTTATTAACTTCACCTTAAGTAACTCATCTGATTATCTACTAATTACTAACCATAACCTGAACCCTATGTTGTTCTTCTTTGTTCTCTTTTGGAGTTATTGACAGCTGATCATCTGCCTCCATTTCACCTGCTTGCTTTCTTTTCTGTCACACCAACCCTAACCCAGTTCTTGACCGATCCTCTATGGAAATTTCATTCATAATGATCTGCACGTTCGATTTGACAAAGATTTGACACCACATGCCCTTACTGACACAACTCTTCCTGGACTTTGCTGCAGCACTGGGAGTACATTGACCTGGTCCAAGGCAAATTTTTGTTGGGGCTTCATATTGTCCTTGGATCATCCTACTCTCACTAAAAATGAATTTAAATTATGTCATAATTGAATATACATTGTTTTAATTGAATGAAAATGCATTAGATATGACTAAATTTATTCATTTTTGCTTCCCTTTAAAATTGCAACAGATGCTGACCTGAAGTTTAGAAAAATACTCGCTGAGAAATGGATTATCGTCATCCCACTGGTGAAGGAGATGTGGTTAAAAATAGACGGGGAACAGAAGACATGGTGGGATGATGCAAAAGGCTATAAATAGAGATGTGAGTTGATCTGTGGCCATGATTTTTAGAATCATAATCTGTTATTTTTGGAAGATTGGGTGACTTGACGGCAGATTATCAAACAGAAGGCTGTCAGATTAGAGGAGACACATTGTGCAACACTATGATACACCTCCAGCTCATACACAAGCTGGATGGGAAAAAAATGCCTCAAAAGCACATCAATACACAGTGTGACTCAGTGAACTGAAATAGATTGTACGTATTACCCAAAATTGTCAGACAAATTAGCAGATTAGGCAAAGACTGTCTAACTGTTGTCAGGCAAGGTGTAATCCTGACAGTACTTTCCTTTGATTGTAGGGTCTACCTTACATTATAAAGCGCTTTGAGGCAACTGTTGTTGTGATTTGTCGCTGTATAAATAAAATTGAATTGAATAAAATATTTAGATCACATTGTCATCAGATGAAAAGTAACATTATATACGATCTATATTTCTTATAGGCAGCTTGGAACTTAAATGTTCCTGACATTTCAACTTTAATACATGTACAGTGTGAGACCTGGGGATGTCCTAAAATTTACACCGTATACATGTCCAAATGTATGCATTCCAAATTCCTGAAGTAGCAGACCTTGGGACATCACTCAATGTGGCAATGTAAACCAAGCAAACAAAATGTCTCTTATGCAAAAAAGTCGGTTCTGTCTCCTCTATTTTGTGTACGTGGTCCATTACTGACATCTGTACTAATTTCTGCACTGTACCCCAGGGCATTTAAAGGAGACAATTACAGCAATGCCATTCAACCTTGGTTCCAATGTTCCCCAGTAGCTTTAAAGTACAAATGTGGAGCCAGTGTTGCAATGCTTTAACCCTTTAGCGTTCTGCTCAACCAATTGGCATAGTACATTTTCAGGCCCTATATCTAACTGAGGCTTTCACTGAAATTGACCTACCTTGTTGAGTCTTTTCTACCAATTGGTTTACATCTGTAATGCCAAAAAAAATCCACAAGAAGGCACTGTGAATGGAAACTATTGGCTCTTCTTATACCTCTCCCAACCAGGAAGTCAGATACCAAAAACCATCCAACAATTTTTAAGTGTTTTTGATGAAACTAAGGTAGGAATATATCATTTTCTGATATATGATAGTGTTAGAGGACTTACTAAACAAATGTATGTCACTTGACAGTATTAAAAAAGTGAAATTAAATGTTTAATAATTTTTTTTAAAAAGTGGTCAACCAAACGGTTGATTTGTCCCTTTATGGTGCTAATGCTAACATAACCTAAATGTTATTAAAATTGATTATTTGCCATAAAATCAGACCACTAGACCCATTTTGTTTATCCATTGCTATTGATAAATCACATTAAGTGTTAGCACAGCAAGAATATGCTGAAATAATTTCCTCAGTAAGTCATTTTTGTAACTTTCTGAGTTAATATTAGTAAATATTTTAAAAATCAAGAATGACACGTGGAAATGACAAATATCACAACTGATTACCTTTTAACCAAATTACAGCAGCTGGTAAATTAATATTACTAAGTTGTCAAAATTATAATTTCATGTTGAACAAGTACTATATGGACGCTAAACAATTATATGGCTAAAAATCACATGGTACTGTGGCATGATACTCATGATACCATCCATCTTCAACCACAGTGTGTTTGAGGTCATGGTTTCATATGAAGCCACAAGGGGTTGGCACTCTGCACCAATATATTGCCAACAAACCAGATGAGTGGGGCTTTAAATTGTTCTGCCAAACAAGTTCATCTGGCATCATCCACGACTTGCTGCTGTATCAAGGGGGGTCTACATTCTTCAATGCTCCCCTGAGTGAAAAGGAACAGAAGCTACCTCTAAGGGGCCAAAGTTGTAAAAAACACTATGCAAACCCATAAAAGAACCTCAGCTCTTCACAAGTTTCAGCTTGGTCCAGAACTTGCACACCTCCTTGGGTGTCAGGTGCATTGGTACTATATGACCAAACTGCACCGGTGGAGCTCCCCTGATGGCAGACAAAGACCTGATGAAGAAGGGCCATGGAGCCTGTTATTACAGGTCTGATGAAGGTCTGATTGCAATAAAATGGTTTGACAAGAAATGTGTCAACCTTCTAAACAATGCCTGTGGGTTCATGCCTCTTTCATCGGTCAAACGGTGGAGCAAAGAGTCCAATGCAAAGATCCCCATTCCATGCCCATCACTCATCCCTGTATATAATTAGCATATGGGAGGAATTAAGCTTTCTGATATGCTATTACACCTGTATAAGACAAGTTATAAGTTACAAGTTAAGGAGAGGGCATATTCCACTGTTCAGATACATCCTTGACTTGAATACCTGGTCTACAAGAGGGACTGTGCCCTACTGGACCAGAAACCGATGGCTCTCAAAAGGTTTCCACCTGGCTGTGTCTGAACCAAATTAACAAGCCAGCATCTAGAGTTGGACAACCATGATTCAGCTCTCCAAGACCACAGAATAAATGCTACACCCTAAGACCCCAACGACCAAAACCACAAGCAGATGTGCTTGATTTGCATTGTTTCTATTTTATTTTTTAAAAAACAAAAATGATTTTGCACAGTAGCATTCAATCAGGAGTGGCCTGAATGTGAGTATTTTGTGCTGTAGCACATTTTTCACATTTGCAGATGAAAAAACTATGTATTTTGTTGTTTGATATAATACTTTCCTGTGATGGAATGAAAACAGCAATGTTCACTGGCATGCTACTAGAAATAAACTGTATCCAATGCTCTGGATAGTTTTTGTTATTAATTTCATTATAATTTGGCCCTTTATTTGATTTTTTCAACTGTATTATCTAATGTACTTGTATTTGCATGACATTTCATACTTTTACCATTAAGGGACATCTCAACCGTTTGGTAGAGATCAATATTTTTAAAACTACAGGGTCTACTGAAAAAAAATTTATTGATTGTGGTTACTACTCACCCAAATCAATAAGAAATGGTGTGGACCTCAAAGGGTTAAGACGCCATTCTTTTTAATGACCAGCAGGGGGTGACTCCTGTGGTTCCAAAAAGATTTGGATTTTATAGAAAACAGCCCTCACCTCCTTTTCTCTGTAAAGACAGGGAGTTTTCCTGACTTTGTTGGATTTTTTTTTTAACTTTAAATTGTGATTTGGTACAAAATTAAGTTCATTCTGCAAACTATGGTGCAATTAATTTGCAGTACTCTTCAACCACTTCTAGAGTTTACTGAGATCGGCCAAAAAAAGGATATATGCAGTGGGCAGCAGAGGTCAACGGAAAATGACCAGATTGATTTGGGCTGTTAGGAAGTCAACAGTAACCCAAATAAAAACAACTTATTCCCTTGGAGTTCTTTTTGAACAGGATATGTCCTTCATTGCACATATCTAACAAATATGTAGGGCTGCTTTCTTTCATTTGCACAGTATCTCTAAAATTAGAAACATCCTGTCTCAGAGTGACACTGAAAAAGTATTTCATGCATTTAATACTTCTAGACTGGAATACTATAATCTGTTATTATTAGTATGTCCTAAAACTCCCTGAAAAGCCTTCAGTTGATCCAAAATGCTGGAGCAAGAGGACTGACAGGGACTAGAAAGAAGGGCATATTTCTCCTATATTGGCTTCCCTTCACTGGCCACTCCCCAGATTCTCTATTGGATTGAGGTCTGGAGACTGGCTAGGCCACTCCAGGACCCTGAAATGCTTTTCATGTAGCCACTCCTTCGTTGCCCGTGTGGTGTGTTTGGGATCATTGTCATGCTGGAAGATCCAGCCAGTGATGGAAGGAGGCCCAAAATTTCACGATACATGGCCCCATTCCTCCTTTCCTTAATATGGATCAGTCGTCCTGTCCCCTTTGCAGAAAAGCAGCCCTAAAGCATAATGTTTCCACCCCCATGCTTCACAGTGGGTATGGTGTTCTTAGGATGCAACTCAGGATTCTTCCCCCTCCAAACAAACGACAAACGATAATAAGTCAGAGTAGCTTTATAGGTTTTGGAAATGAATCAACTTCTTGACAAGTTGCTACACCGTGGTGTTACAGTAATGTGTATGTGGATAAAGAACATTTTTTGATCTGACTGTTAGACAAGAGGAATGGCACATTGCCTTTGTTTACATAAAGTTATAGGAGTACCGTGCAATGCTTCAGTTGGAACATGATTATCTAGCTTACAGCTAACTTCTGATTCTGGTAAACTTTGAAATTATTTTCATTGTGGATGCCTGTGTGTTATTACACATTATTACAACATCTGGGAGAACAGCCACACTGATCATGTTGTTTGAGCTGAAAGTAATCTCTGTGCACGTCTCAACTGATTCTTGTAGATAGCTCTCTGTGCTCTCTTCTTCCCCAAGTTGCTAAGTGCTTGTTTAACAGGTGATCACTGGCTCCCTCTCTATTTCACAAAAAAGCACCTTTAGATGACTGTTGTTGTGAAGTAGTGCAATATTAATAAAAGGAGATGTTAATTACACTGAACTTTTTGTTGTAGTGAATGAACCAATAAAAGCCCAAACAGGTGGTGGAGTTAATTTACTTCTCATTTATGTAGAATGCAAACATAAAAGACCTGTGGGTGCTTCGTAGTGGATAGGGAAAAAAAGCGCCTCAGACAGAGCTTTATAAGAGATTGCCAGTTTGATGGACCATTAAGAGCTGTGCACATTTATGCCCTCCACCCCCACCTCTAACCACACAGAAAGCTGAATACATCAACATTGCATTCTTAGAGCACTCTCCTCCACAGAGCAAACTCTATTAGCAGGCATCTCCCCTCAGGGGTGACATTGACTTCTCCTATCAGACTCCACTGTTCTCAAGAGGACACACACACACCACACACACGGACACGTGGTGAAACAGGCCTGCATGTGCATCAGAGGAAGAAAGAGAGGAAAAAAAGACAACTTATTAGGCAAGAACAGTGACAAAGAGGGAGGAAAAATGTCAGAAGATCCTTCTTTTCAAGCCATAGTGCAGATTTTTTTGTTCTCATACGTTTCATATAATGAAGTCAGTGGAGGCATTTCTGACAGTTCATGTTCTTTGATTGAGATGCCAGTCTCAGTGTGATGCTCTGAAATGAGCATGTCACTTGTGATTTCCCCTCCTTCACATACAACCACCTGCAACTTGTGTAATTATGTGTGTGTGTGTGTGTGAGAGAGCAAATGAGAGAGAAAGCCCAGTTTAAAGCAGTTAAAGCATGCAATGTCATCATTGGTACTTTTTTTTGTTGCAAGAATAAATTCCCCTTTTTGTCCGACACAAACTCATAGTGTTGGACAAAAATTCATAGTGTTGTCCAACACAAAACTGTCTCTCTTCCACAGCATGTCTTTATCCTGTTTTCCTTCTTTCACGCACAGGGACCATTGATATCAGCTATGTAGTTCCTTTATCTTGCGGCTTTAATAAGTACACCGCTAACATGGACTCCAGAGGTTTCTTCCTGTTAAAAGGGAGTTTTTCCTCCCCCTTGTCGCCAAAGTGCTTGCTCATGGGGGGGTCATATGATTGTAGGGTTTTTCTCTGTATCTATTATTGTAGGATCTACAGTACTGTACAATATAAAGCGCCTTGAGGAGACTGTTGCTGTGATTTGGCGCTATATAAATAAAATTGAATTGAATCAAATAGATTACCAGTGAATTGTAGCCTGATGGGTCATGATCCTCAATGCAGAATGAGGACTGCATTCTCTCAGCAGTAATGGTGTTTACTGTCCATCCATCGGACAATTTGGATTATCCAATTAACCTATCCCCACAAGCTGCATGTCTTTGGACGGTGGGAGGAAGCCGGAGTACCCAGAGGGAACCCACGCAAACACGGGGAGAACATGCAAACTCTACACAGAAAGACCCCAGCCTAATGGTGGAATTGAACTCAGGATCTTCTTGCTGTGCGGCAACAGTGCTAACCACCATGCCACCGTGCTGCCTGACCATGTTGTTTACTGATGTTAATTAAACCTCTCAAATTATTTGTTGATCATAACAATTTTCTTAAATTTACTTTAATTGAATGATAATCAATAAAAATGCAGTACAATGTACTCTATAAATGTAAAGGAATTTTCCATTAGTTATCTTCAGCCGTTTTTCCTTATTTCCTTATTTCTAATGCAATGCATTGTGGGAGCAAGAATCCCAAAAGGAGGGAAAAGTAATAGTGATAAATTTCATGTGGATTTTGGACTCAGGAGCTGGGGAAACTGCCTTCACATTTCTGTGGAAATTATTAAAGCTTTGATTAAAAGAATGTGTTTATTCTGAACACATTAGACTCGTTGTTTTTATTTACAAACACTCTCTGGTGTCTGCTGTAACCAGATAAGTCATGAAAATTTTGCTTACTCATTTTGAAAATAAAATGATTGATTTACGTTTAATGTGACTTAAGCTTTCCATTTTAGTGAATACTAAAATTATTTTTTGCTGTGATACCACCAGTTTTGGCCTACTAATACTATAGTTAGCTGTCATCTTCTCTCTGGGTTTCATACAGCTGTGACTGCTAGCTAGCTAATGAGCTAAAGTCAGTAAGTCAGTATAGACAAGAAGGGATGATCTTATGACTCTAAGTTCTATATGTTTCACAGTTGCATCCACTTTAGACTTCAAAGGGTTTCAGGCAAAGTTGCACTAATCCCAGTTTTAGCCCCTGGCGTTCCTGCTAATGTTAGCTACTGATTTGAGTTGCTAAAGTAAAGACTGCTAGCTGGCTGACCTGCATAGACTAATTTCTTGGTTAACAGACTACAGTGGTACAGATTATTGGAAGTTCAGTTTCACATCACCACATTTATTATTATGTCAATGTTGTAGCACATAAAATATTTATATTAACATTCCCCTCTTGCCCCTGTGGGTGGTCTATCCTTCAAGCTTGGGTCCTCTACCAGAGCCCTGAGAGCTTGAGGGTCCTGTGCAGTATCTTAGCTGTTCCTAGGCGTGCGCTTTTCTGGATAGAGATCTCGGATGTTGTTCCTGGGACTGCTGGAGCCACTCGCCTAGCTTGGAAGTCACTGCACCTAGTGCTTCGATTACCATTGTTACCACTGTTACCTTCACCTTCCACATCTTTTCGAGCTCTTCTCTGAGCCCTTGGTACTTCTGCAGCTTCTCATGTTCTTTCTTCCTGATGTTCCTGTCATTTGGTATCGTTACGTCTATCACTATGGCCGTCTTCCTCAGCTTGTCTACCACTACTATGTCCCGCTGGTTAGCCATCACCATTTTGTCCATCTGTATCTGGAAGTCCCACAGGATCTCAGCTCTGTCTTTCTCAACCACTCTAGGCGTTCCATGTATGCCCTGCCTGCTAGCATCTTGCGCCCTGCTGTTATGTACTGGATTGACTGAGCTTGCGGTAGGTTGGGGGCATCTCCCTGTACTCGTGGATGTTCGTTATCTCATCCTGGACTGTGGTACTAACACTGTAGTGATGTGTCGGTCGCGAACGAAATGGCTCTTAGAGCCAACTCTTTGAAGTGAACGACGGGAGCCGTGTTTTTTTTTTTCTTTCTCTCATCCTCTCTCTCGCATTTTTTTCCCACTTCACTCCGCACGCGAACCTTGTGCTTGACAAAACTGGCACTTCTGACTGGTGTCATGGCAGAGTGTATGTCAACCAGATGTGCGCCAGGTCTGGCAATGACGCCACTGTTTATGCGATGGCATGCCATATCTGCCCCGATTATGGTTTGGTTTATGTGGCCCAGGCCCATAGAAAACAGCTCTGGCCGGGATCCGGCATCAAGCTGGCACTTCTGACTGACCGGTGTTATGGCAGGGTGTATGTCAACCAGATGTGGGCCAAGTCTGGCAATGTTGCACTATTTATGTTCCTATTTTTCTATTTTAGTTAGAAGACCCAAATGCCATGTTGCAATACTATACTGCTATGGTAGCCAACGTTTCAAATGCAGGTTTGACAGGTTTGTGAGTGTGCACTTTATCCAAAACCTAGTGAGGGTTTACTCATCTTTGCCAGTGGGTGGCTGTAGCTCAGGTGGTAGAGCAGGTCACCTATTGATCGCAAGGTTAGTGGTGTGGCAGCAATTTTTCACACCAGTCTATTAATTAACGAAAGACCAAGACAGACTTTTAATTCATTTCAAAGCCTGATGCTTAGCCTTGTCCACCCCAGCTGTAAAACTCAGAAACCAGTCTTACTTGTTATCATCTATCGTCCACCTGGGCCTTACACAGAGTTTCTCTCTGATTTCTCAGACTTTTTATCTGATTTAGTGCTCAGCTCAGATAAAATAATTATTGTGGGTGATTTTAACATCCATGTAGATGCTAAAAATGACAGCCTCAACATCGCATTTAATCTGTTATTAGACTCAATTGGCTTCTCTCAAAATGTAAAAGAACCCACCCACCACTTTAATCACACTCTAGATCTTCTTTTAACATATGGCATAGAAACTGAACATTTAACAGTGTTTCCTGAAAACCCTCTGCTGTCTGATCATTTCCTGATAACATTTACATTTACAATAATTGATTACACAGCAGCGAAGAGTAGACTTTATCAAAGTAGATGTCTTTCTGAAAGTGCTGTAACTAAGTTTAAGAATATAATCCACCCACTGTTATCATCTTCAATGCCCTGTACCAACATAGAGCAGAGCAGCTATCTGAACGCTACTCCAACAGAGGTCGATTATCTTGTTAATAATTTTACCTCCTCACTACGTACGACTCTGGATACTGTAGCTCCTGTGAAAACTAAGGCCTCAAATCTGAAGTACCTGACTCCGTGGTATAATTCTCAAGCACGTAGCCTAAAGCAGATAACTCGTAAGCTGGAGAGGAAATGGCGTGTCACAAATTTAGAGGATCATCATTTAGCCTGGAGAAATAGTTTGCTACGCAAAGCCAGAACATCTTACTATTCGTCACTGATTGAAGAAAATAAGAACAACCCCAGGTTTCTCTTCAGCACTGTAGCCAGGCTGACAAAAAGTCAGAGCTCTACTGAGCCAACAATCCCTTTAACGTTAACTAGTAATGACTTCATGAACTTCTTCACAAATAAAATTTTTATCATTAGAGAAAAAATTACCAATAATCATCCCACAGATGTAGTATTATCTACAGCTACTTTTAGTACCATCGATGTTAAGTTAAACTCTTTTTCTCCAATTGATCTTTCTGAGTTAACTTCAATAATTAATTCCTCCAAACCATCAATGTGTCTTTTAGACCCCATTCCTACAAAACTGCTCAAAGAAGTCCTGCCATTAATTAATTCTTCGATCTTAAATATGATCAACCTATCTCTAATAATCGGCTATGTACCACAGGCCTTCAAGGTGGCTGTAGTTAAACCTTTACTTAAAAAGCCATCTCTAGACCCAGCTGTCTTAGCTAATTATAGGCCAATCTCCAACCTTCCTTTCATATCAAAAATCCTTGAAAGAGTAGTTGTCAAACAGCTAACAGATCATCTGCAGAGGAATGGCTTATTTGAAGCGTTTCAGTCAGGTTTTAGAGCTCATCACAGCACAGAAACAGCTTTAGTGAAGGTTACAAATGATCTTCTTATGGCCTCTGACAGTGGACTCATCTCTGTGCTTGTCCTGCTAGACCTCAGTGCTGCGTTCGATACTGTTGACCATAATATCCTATTAGAGCTATTAGAACATGCTGTAGGTATTACAGGTACTGCACTGCAGTGGTTTGTATCATATCTATCTAATAGACTCCAATTTGTTCAAGTAAATGGAGAGTCCTCTTCACACACTAAGGTCAATTATGGTGTTCCACAGGGTTCAGTGCTAGGACCAATTCTATTTACATTGTACATGCTTCCTTTAGGCAGCATCATTAGAAGACATAGCATAAATTTTCACTGCTATGCAGATGACACGCAGCTCTATCTATCCATGAAGCCAGGTAACACACACCAATTAGTTAAACTGCAGGAATGTCTTAAAGACATAAAGACCTGGATGGCCGCTAACTTTCTGCTTCTTAATTCAGATAAAACTGAGGTTATTGTACTCGGCCCTGAAAATCTTAGAAATATGGTATCTAAGCAGATTCTTACTCTGGATGGCATTACCTTGGCCTCCAGTAATGCTGTGAGGAACCTTGGAGTCATTTTTGACCAGGACATGTCCTTCAACGCACATATTAAACAAATATGTAAGACTGCTTTCTTCCATTTGCGCAACATCTCTAAAATTAGAAATATCCTGTCTCAGAGTGATGCTGAAAAACTAGTTCATGCATTTATTACTTCCAGGCTGGACTACTGTAATTCTTTATTATCAGGATGTCCTAAAACTCACTGAAAAGCCTTCAGATGATCCAAAATGCTGCAGCAAGGGTACTGACAGGGACTAGAAAGAGAGAGCATATTTCTCCTGTTTTGGCTTCCTTCATTGGCTTCCTGTTAAATCCAGAATTGAATTCAAAATCCTGCTCCTCACATACAAGGTCTTAAATAATCAGGCCCCATCTTATCTTAATGACCTTGTAGTACCATATCACCCCATTAGAGCACTTCGCTCTCGCTCTGCAGGCTTACTTGTTGTTCCTAGAGTATTTAAAAGTAGAATGGGAGGCAGAGCCTTCAGTTTTCAGGCCCCTCTTCTGTGGAACCAGCTTCCAGTTTGGATTCGGGAGACAGACACTATCTCTACTTTCAAGATTAGGCTTAAAACTTTCCTTTTGCTAAAGCATATAGTTAGGGCTGGACCAGGTGACCCTGAATCCTCCCTTAGTTATGCTGCAATAGAGACGTGGCTGCCGGGATTCCCATGATGCATTGAGTTTTTCCTTCCAGTCACCTTTCTCACTCACTATGTGTTAAAAGACCTCTCTGCATCGAATCATATCTGTTATTAATCTCTGTCTCTCTTCCACAGCATGTCTTTATCCTGTTTTTCTTCTTTCACCCCAACCGGTCGCAGCAGATGGCCGCCTCCCTGAGCCTGGTTCTGCCGGAGGTTTCTTCCTGTTAAAGGGAGTTTTTCCTTCCCACTGTCGCCAAAGTGCTTGCTCATAGGGGGTCATATGATTGTTGGGTTTTTCTCTGTATTTATTATTGTGCTATCTACTGTACAATATAAAGCGCCTTGAGGCGACTTTTGTTGTGATTTGGCGCTATATAAATAAAATTGAATTGAATTGAATTGAATTGAATTGGTTCGATCCCTGGCTCCTCTAGTCAGCATGTCGTGTGTATGAATGTAGTTAGGAAGCACTCAGTTAAGAAAAAGTGTATGGTTGGGTGAGTGTGGCATGTTGTATGGAGCACTTTGAGTAATCTGCGAGAGTTGAAAAATGTTATATAAGAATCAGTCCATTCACTGTCTGAACAGAGTTTTGTCATGTTACTTTTGCACTATTATACACATGCTGTTATTACATGGCTTAATTAAGGTACACATTAGGCTGACATCTGGTGCCAGAGCTGAGACTGTTCTGGACCAGAACTGAAACAGTTCTGGGCCAGCACAGAGCCAGCAGTGTGTCTGCAACTGGCCCGTGGGTGCACACAACTTACACATGGCCCACATACCGCAAAGAATGACGGCCATTTGGTGGCCCAGACCAGGTTTGCCAGAGGTAATCCACACATGGGCCAGCAAAGGGCCACCAGTGTGTCTGCAACTGGCCTTGTGCTGGCCTGTGTGTGGGCCACCTTTGGCAAACCAGATCTGGGCCCCCAAAGGGCCATCATTCTTTGCAGTATGTGGGCCATGCGTAAGCACATTGTGTGGGCCAGATCCGGACCAATCGAAAAATGTTATGGCAACATGAGATTTGGTTGTTTAGGAAGAGGGGGACATTTTAGGAGTGACAGGGAGGGAGAGAGAGAGAGAGAGAGAGAGAGAGAGCAGAAAGAGTTTTAAGATGTGAGAGATTTGTGACGTTTAGCGTGTTTGGAGTGTGTTGTTAATGTGTTGTCTTGTGCAGTTAGTGTATAGTCACAACATGATAGTTCTGTGTTGTGTGTCAGAACAATGAGGCGACTGGAGTCTCCAGGTAGAAAACAGGAGGAGTGATACACCTCCTGTTGTCAGACCTGCAGGTATCAGGCTTGTGATGTTCTCCTTTATAGTGGAAAGTAATTATTTTTTTGGACTGGCACAAATAATTTGTATGGGATCTTATTTAGTGCAGAACACCTGATTGTTATGTAAATAGTTTGAAATGGTTATAAAAAAAAAAGAAAAACAAGGTAAAAGGTAAATGGGTGCAAATAACTTTGTTGTTTGCAAACCTTGTCTATAGGATTTTAAAATTGATCATTTATATTTGCATTTAAAGTCATGAAATATGATTCAATAAACATGTTTGTGGTTGTTACAGTAAAAAATACAACGTTGTGTTTTTAGATTTAGATTAATTGTGTTAATACAGTATATCAAAATAAAAAAATAACTGTAAATTCAGACACGTGGGGTTGTGCTGAAAAGAATGATACTAAACAAGGCAAACTAAATAGTTTTTAAAGGTGAAATGTAGAGGTAAAACCAAAAGTAGTCAAAATGGCCAATTATACCCTGGACCCCAGAGGGTTAAACATTTTTTTTTAAAGTAACGCAACAGTTACTTTTCCTAGTAATTAATTACTTTTAGAATCTTGCAACTCAGTTACTAACTCTGTTACTTTTGTGAAGAAGTAAATAGTAACTATAATTAATTCCTTTTTCAAAGTAACTTGCCCAACACTGTATATATATGTACAAAAATTAGGATAAAGTAGGGCAGGATGAGTGGCATCAGTGGCTACAGTTTTTTTATTATCATGTTTACTTTAATTCACTTCACTGAATTGATTTATATGCTGCCAAATCAGAACCTAACCTCTGACTTCCTACTTCACAAATCTGGGAAAAACCTGTGTTCTCCTGTCTGGAAAGACATGACTCGTGTTTTGCCAGACTCCCTAACCTAAAGGCCTTATACTGTCTTCTACAATCTTCCTCTGTTCATGAGTATAACAAGTGTCAGCAGTGATCTTAGCAGGGCGGCATGGCCAGAGGAAGCTTGATCTTTAGAGCTTTCTATCTTAAATAGGTAACATGGTGCCTTGTTCTCATCTAATGCCTTTTGATCTCAGATTTGACCAGGTGCTTGACTGACAGGGAAGAAATTTAAGTTCAATCGCAGATACCCACCATACCTCTAACCTAGCTGTAGTCCATAACGTACTCTGTAATGTGATTCTTAGTTACAGTTCAGGCATAAACACCAGGCAATTGCAATTTAAATTGTAATGCAGTTTTGCAAAGAGAAAGGGAGGAGGTTGCAGGTGGTGGAACATGATTACATGGAGTTTGTGTGAATGAATCAGTAGTAACATGTTATTAACCAAAAGAATTTTTTTTTTTTTACAAGTCTGTTATAAGTCAAAACAGCTAATGAATCATAATTAAAAGTTGGTGCCAATGGGTCTTAACTAATACCATTTTCAAAAGCTATTTGTTATCTAATGTCTGAATAAAAACACTAAAAGTGGTTTTGTTAAAGAAGTAGGTTGGGTTTCCCAATCAAAAACACGTTTAACTACCTTTCTGCTTTGTTTCCATTTTTAGACTCATGCTATAGTGTGAGTGAAGCTGAAATGGGCTAATTCTGTTTTAGACCTAAGTCTTTTTCTATGGTGAATAACGGCACAGTACAGGTCTTCTTGCTGCTTTTTAGGCTACTGCTACTATTACCCAACTTATTACTTGTGTGCAATACCAACATACATAACCAGATCAAATCAACCTCTGCTGGCTTTATTGGTGTTATTTTCTCAGTTTCTGAAAGCTTTGACATGAAACTATGCTCACCTCTGCAGAGTTAATAGATTCTCTCTACAAGGTCTTTGTAATCAATGAAATCAGATTCCTGAAGTAGTCCTTCCATCCATAGAGAGTTGATTGGCATGTGAAAGGGTAGACAGGTGAAAATCTTTATTAAATATGAGTCATGGGGATCACACTCTTTTACCTTTAATTCAGTGCTCCATAAATGTGTGATTGCATACATGACGCACAGGGACCGGCTTTCCACTATAGAAACAGTTGCTGTGGTGACAGAGTGTGTCCCGCACAGACACAGTGATGTGCTTCTCTGGTTCAAGGTTCCTTTCTCTTCTCTTAGTTTCAGAGAGTTCTGAGAGTTTCTATCAGTGACTCATAGAGTACATGGCAGAAGAAGACAACTTGATAACCACACCTGTGTTGATTAAATGTGCTAGAAGAAAAAGACACAGGTAGCTGGAGTCCCTGAAGCCCTTACCGAGCTGCATGTAAATTCTGACTAATCCTCTGTTTAGATTAACTTTACTTTCTATGTGATCACAATCTTTTGGCACAATCTTTTTAGTTGTTTATGAAGATAGGATAATTGTAATTAATCAGTTTTATCTAAATCAGAAAATCTGCAATTGTCACGGAAAACTGAAAATCCTGAGCTTTACTTGTGATTTATTTATTTATTACTGGATATCTCTGTGTTCCCAGGCCAGTATAACAGTTGCAAAACTCAGCTACATGTGTTTGCATCTGTTTCATGAAATATGATGTTAGCAGACAAAACTGTGATCTTTAGTGATAGTGGGGAGCAGGAAGAAGAGAGCCTTAAGAAGTTGAGGTATGTTCATGTGCGAATGAGAGGCAGTAAGGTGTAAAGGTGAACTTCCAATGAGCAGTAGTAGGATGGGTTTAAATTCCTTGGGTCAACCATCCAAAGCAACAGACACAAAAGAGATGAAAAAGAGTTTTCCGGCAGGTTTGAGAAGAGTGTCAGGGGTTTACAATATAGTAGTAAGGCCTGCTATGATGTATGGTTTAGAGACAGTGGCACTAACTAAAAGATGGGTGGGGAGCCACAGGTTAAAGGTTTAAGATGTTAAAATTTTGACTGTGGTTGGTCAGGAAGGGCAGGATTATAAATAAAAACTTCAGAGGGACAGCTCAGGTTCAGCAGTTTGGCAACAATGTAAGAGACACAAGGCTGAGATGGTTTGGGCATGTGCAGAGAAGAGATAGTGGATATACTGGACAGATGAACTGAATATGCAGTTAGGCTATTAGGCAGGAGGAAAAGACAAAGAACACTGACAAGATTCATGGATGCATTTAAGTAGGACATGCAGAAGACTTGTGTGACAGAGGAGGATACAAAGTTGAGGTGGAGACAGATGATCTGCCTTTTTGGCTTCTAAAGGGAACAGCTAAAGAGAAAGAAGGCTAGCAGAGGGCCTCCACTGAGTAATAATAATAATAATAATAATGAACTTTATTTATAAAGCACACTTAAAAACCAAGGGTATGCCAAGGTGCTTAACAAGTAACATAGAGAATAAAAGGAAGATAACAGAAATAGGACCAAAGCAAGTACTAGGTATGCAAGCAGATAGCTGTCACTGATACATGCAGGGAGTGCAGAATTATTAGGCAAATGAGTATTTTGTCCACATCATCCTCTTCATGCATGTTGTCTTACTCCAAGCTGTATAGGCTCGAAAGCCTACTACCAATTAAGCATATTAGGTGATGTGCATCTCTGTAATGAGAAGGGGTGGTCTAATGACATCAACACCCTATATCAGGTGTGCATAATTATTAGGCAACTTCCTTTCCTTTGGCAAAATGGGTCAAAAGAAGGACTTGACAGGCTCAGAAAAGTCAAAAATAGTGAGATATCTTGCAGAGGGATGCAGCAGTCTTAAAATTGCAAAGCTTCTGAAGCGTGATCATCGAACAATCAAGCGTTTCATTCAAAATAGTCAACAGGGTCGCAAGAAGCGTGTGGAAAAACAAAGGCGCAAAATAACTGCCCATGAACTGAGAAAATTCAAGCGTGCAGCTGCCAAGATGCCACTTGCCACCAGTTTGGCCATATTTCAGAGCTGCAACATCACTGGAGTGCCCAAAAGCACAAGGTGTGCAATACTCAGAGACATGGCCAAGGTAAGAAAGGCTGAAAGACGACCACCACTGAACAAGACACACAAGCTGAAACGTCAAGACTGGGCCAAGAAATATCTCAAGACTGATTTTTCTAAGGTTTTATGGACTGATGAAATGAGAGTGAGTCTTGATGGGCCAGATGGATGGGCCCGTGGCTGGATTGGTAAAGGGCAGAGAGCTCCAGTCCCACTCAGACGCCAGCAAGGTGGAGGTGGAGTACTGGTTTGGGCTGGTATCATCAAAGATGAGCTTGTGGTGCCTTTTCGGGTTGAGGATGGAGTCAAGCTCAACTCCCAGTCCTACTGCCAGTTTCTGGAAGACACCTTCTTCAAGCAGTGGTACAGGAAGAAGTCTGCATCCTTCAAGAAAAACATGATTTTCATGCAGGACAATGCTCCATCACACGCGTCCAAGTACTCCACAGCGTGGCTGGCAAGAAAGGGTATAAAAGAAGAAAAACTAATGACATGGCCTCCTTGTTCACCTGATCTGAACCCCATTGAGAACCTGTGGTCCATCATCAAATGTGAGATTTACAAGGAGGAAAACAGTACACCTCTCTGAAGAGTGTCTGGGAGGCTGTGGTTGCTGCTGCACGCAATGTTGATGGTGAACAGATCAAAACACTGACAGAATCCATGGATGGCAGGCTTTTGAGTGTCCTTGCAAAGAAAGGTGGCTATATTGGTCGCTGATTTGTTTTTGTTTTGTTTTTGAATGTCAGAAATGTATATTTGTGAATGTGGAGATGTTATATTGGTTTCACTGGTAAAAATAAATAATTGAAATGGGTATATATTTGTTTTTTGTTAAGTTGCCTAATAATTATGCACAGTAATAGTCACCTGCACACACAGATATCCCCTAAAATAGCTAAAACTAAAACAAACTAAAAACTACTTCCAAAAACATTCAGCTTTGATATTAATGAGTTTTTTGGGTTCATTGAGAACATGGTTGTTGTTCAATAATAAAATTATTCCTCAAAAATACAACTTGCCTAATAATTCTGCACTCCCTGTAGGAAAGCAACAGATACAGAACAAACAAGGAATTAAATGAGCATAAAAGTGCATAATATAAAATCATAAAAGAAATGTTAACTAGAGGGAAAGGCAAGATTGAATAAGTGGGTTTTTAGTCGTGATTTAAACAGTGCTACAGAATCAGATGCGCGGATATCAAGAGGAAGGGTATTCCACAATACCGGGGCAGCCGGAGCAAACGCACGGTCACCTCGGGACTTCAGCCGAGATCTAGGTTGCGTCAGAAGTAGTTGAGTGGCAGATCTAAGTGTTCTAGCAGGAGTATGTGGCTTGAGAAGTTGACTAAGATAACTCGGTGCTAATTTATTAATAGTTTTGAATGTAAGGAGTAATATTTTAAATTGAATAAGATACTTTATGGGCAGCCAGTGCAAGCTAGCTAGAACAGGAGTAATAGGGCAAAATTTCCTGGTACCAGTCAAGAGGTGGGCTGCCGCATTTTGGACTGTTTGCAGTCTAAGAAGAAGAGAAGAGGGAAGGCCGTAGTACAAGGAATTACAGTAATCCAACCTGGAGGTCACAAAAGTGTGAATAAGATTCTCCAGGCCCTCATGTGGAACATAATGCCTAGCCTTAGAGATAAGACGCAGTTGGTGGAAGCTAGATCTCACTACAGCAGACACTTGCTTATTGAGTTTGAGTGAGCTATCCAGTAGTACACCCAAGTTACTGACATAGTCACAGGAAGAGCTAGCAAAGGAACCCAGGGCAGCACAAAGTTGGGCACGAGGGATTTTACTGTTGAACACTACAATCTCAGTCTTCTTATCGTTTAAAACGAGAGAATTACTCAGAAACCATTCTTTGACCTCCCGCATGCATTCTTGAAAGTAGTGCAGGGATACAGCAAGGTCGTCAGTAAGTTCAAAATAGATCTGTATGTCATCGGCGTAACAGTGGAAGGCGATATTGTGTTTTTCAAAGATTGCGCCTAGAGGGAGCAAATACAACAAGAAAAGAATAGGGCCTAAAACTGATCCTTGCGGTACACCGCAACAGACCGGTGCAGAGGAAGAGGAGAAGGTGCCCAAGTTAACCGAAAAGGACCTGTCAGCGAGATATGATTTAAACCAGTCGAGGGCAGTGCCTCTAATACCCACAGTGTGCTCAAGTCTTAATAATAAGTTGTTATGGTCCACCATATCAAAAGCCAAAGAGAGGTCCAGTAAAACTAGGACCATAGAGCATCCAGTATCGGTAATTACAAGAATATCATTAAGAACTCTTACCAATGCCGTTTCAGTACTATGCAATGGCTTAAAAGCAGACTGAAATTTCTCAGCAATATTGTTCGTGTCCAAGTACGCCTGGAGCTGGGAGAGAACTAGTCTCTCCAGGATCTTGGACAAGAACGAAAGCTTAGAGATCGGTCTGTAGTTTGAAAGGTCATAACAGTCAGAGTTTCTTTTTTTAAGAATCGGCACGCTTAAAAGCCAAAGGAACACAGCCTGAGAGCAAAGAAAAGTTCATAAGAAATAGGATACTAGGTCCAATTACATCAAAACAGTCCTTAGCTATGTGAGATGGAAGAATGTCAGCACAGTATTGGTGTTATTCATTTGATCAACTAGCCGCTTAAGAGACAAAAGTGACACAGGCTCAAACTGGTGGAAAGTTGAAATGCACTCAGGAATGGGGAGAGGACATAAAACAGGGGGAAGGGAGGACTTAAGAGATGTGATCTTATCTAAAAAGTGAATTTGAAATTGCTCACAAAGAGCCATAGAATAAATTAAAGGCATGTCCGGGGAAGGGTTAACCACTGAGTTAAAAATTTTAAATAAGGTTATGGCCATTGGCCAGGATGATTTTGGATAAGAAAGACGCTTTGGCCATTTACGCAGCACTTTGGAATTTTAAGCGGCTAGTCCGTAGCATGTTGTGAGAAACCTGAAGTTTATCTTTTTTCCACCTTCTCTCAGCACGCCGACACAAGCGACGTAGAACGCGCATAGTGTCATTAAGCCAACACTGAGAGTAGGTTCTGGGGCGCTTCATTTTAATAGGGGCAACAGTATCAAGGATAGAAGAAAATAACGATAACAAGGTATTAGCACAGTCATCAACCGAGCGGAAAGAACAACAGTCGGGAATGACAGATGCAGAATCCAAGGAAGACATAGAGAAGTTTGACACCGCTTCAGCATTAATTACACGTAGCGGGCGAAGGGGAGCCACAGGATGTAGTTCATTAGTGCATAAGCCAGTATCAAATATAACTGGGAAATGATCCGAGATCCCAGCGTCACTTATATCCTTGATACAAATGTCCAGACCATGTGAAAAAACCAAGTCCAAAGTATGTCCTTTAACATGGGTTGGGTCATTAACCCACTGAGCCAGGTTAAAGCAAGGAAGTCTTTAGCAAATGGGTCATCCTTACAGCAGGTGTGTATGTCAAAATCACCAACAATGAGAACACAACCATACTTAAAAAGAACAGAACCTAGGAGATCAGCAAAGTCCATGATAAAACATTTGCTATATTTAGGCGGTCGGTAAACCACCACGCAGAGTGTGGTCGTGGATGCAGTCATCTCCAATAACTGGACTTCAAAACTAGAGCAGGTAGGTGAGGGTAGCTGCCGAACTGCATATGAATTTTTAAAAACCGATGCTACGCTGCCACCCCTACCAGTAAGCCTTGGTGAGCTAAAAGCGACACAGTCCGATGGAAGAAGTTAGGTAAAAGGGATAAACTCACCAGGACGAATCCAGGTTTCAGTCAGGAATAAAGCATCAAGCCCATTAGTGGAGAGGAAGTCATTTAAGAGAAAAGTCTTATTGACCAGCAACCTGACATTAAGCAATGCCATCCGTATCCTAGGGGCTAAATCGCCACGTGTGGTGCATCGTAGGACACTTAAGTTGCTTCAGCAAACACTGCGTCGGAGCGATGTTATCTAAACCCGAGCAGGAGAACATGCCACAGGAAGAGCAGGGTAGACTTCGTGGTCAGCTGAGCAGATCCAACGGTGGGTGAGCAACTTAGCATCAGAGCGCTCCTGGGAAGGAGGGAAAAAAGATAAAATATCCGGGCTAGCATGTGGGTAGCCTGTGGCTCTGGCTTTAAAGTAGACCCTGAGGCAAACACGACGGCCACTCCTTCTACCACGTTTCCTATAGTGTTTCTTGTGTAGATTAGGAATAGGTAGGTGGAAGAAGCCAGTCGGAGGGTCCAGTTGGGGCGGGGTGGCGTCGCCTAGGTTCCAGCAAGGATCAGCCCGAGAGGAATGGGAGAGTCTTAGATTTAAAAGTGTTTGCCTGTCGTATGTAATCAGTGCACAGCCATTAGATGAGCATACAACTAAAAGGATAAAAAATACAATGCCAAGGTCCATAAAAGAGCGTAGAGGGGGGTAAAAAGCAGCGAAACAGATACAGCCGAGTGCACCATGCTCGGCAATGTGGAAATGATTGAAGGGGAACTCCTCTAGTTTTACACTTGAAATTCAGGTTAATGCTTGGGGTGAATATTCATCTTTAATAACGAATGTTTTTTGTGGTTCTGGAGAAATTACTCTAAAATGTGCTTGGAAGAAATTCCAAAAATTCTTGAAGCGGGACTTTAGTCATTATTAAGCTTTAATCAAGTGACTCAGCTTCAGAGCGATATCCTTCTATTTGGCACTTAATGTTTCAAAATGCAGATAGATTTAAGAGGCTAATATACTGCCACCGTTTAAGCCCCAGGCATGGAGGTCTAGAGAGTGGCTGGCAACCCCAATCCAAAATCCGACCTCCAGAAAACTTTTGTTTGCTATGTGGTTGGTGTAATTGCTAGCAAGCAGTTTTTTTTCTGTGCATCAACAATCAGCCTCTATTGTTTCATGCCTTTTGGTCTTGTCCCTCATTAAGAGGCTTTTGGTTTAAAATATTTGACTGGTACTCCAAGGCATATATGAAACCTTTACAGCCTGAACCTGAACTTGTAATTTTTGGATGTTCTCCCACGTCAGAGCTACTTCCGGTTAAATTGCAGGGGCCACTGGAACTAGGCCTGATTGTTGCCAAGAGAATAATACTGAGGGAATGGAAGTCCCCCACCCCTCCTTCCTTTCAGTTGTGGGTAACAGACATGATGTTCATAATACATATGGAAAGGTTCAGTAAATACTCAAAAGACTCTTTTCTGAATGTCTGGAACCCCTTTTTGGAACACTTTGCAAAAGCCAGACTGGGCTAAACTAGATTTGTAAACTCTCATTAATTTCAGGTTTGTGTATGTGTATGTATGTGTATATGTATATATATATATATATATATGCATGTAGATGTATGTATGTATGTATGTATGTATATGTATATATATCATGAAGTGCAAGTCTGTTTGAATTAACTGTTTTTCCTGTAACGCAACCGAGCCTTTTTTTGGGGGGAGGCTGTTTTGTTTCTGTATTATATTTTGGAAATTTAAAATAAAATGATAAAAAAAACAAACAAACAAAAAAAAAAAACAATCAGCCTCTAGACCTGTGTGACTGTTACTTTACCTGCTCACAATCAAGGGAGAATATTGAGTACTACTTGAATTAGCAATGAAAACCAGAAAGTTTATAATGCTAACAAATCTTGCCCCTTGCCCAAGTAGACCCCCCCCCCCCATTTGCTTATTTCTAGAGCTTGAAAGAAAAATACAAATAGACATATTTCTTGTGAAAATTACAAATCAGATGTAGAGAGAGAAGGTAAGGAAAACGCAGAACACCTGCAGCTGAAAGGATTTACAAGACCCATTGCAGATGTTCAGCAAAAAAGAGAAAACAGAGCATAGGAAATGTAACAGACACTTTTCTTAAAGTTATTTTTTATTAAAGCCAGTTTTTGTGAGTTTGGGAGACTGCTACATCATCAATGTGATTTTTTTCCACCTGAAAAACCAAATTATATCGCACAATACACTTTTAAGGAATAAATGGCCAAAAACTTTGATTGTAGCAAACAAATACAAAGGAAAGCTTAAATTCATCTTAATATTTAATTATTTATTTTTAATTTATAATTTAAATCTCTTTCCATTTTCAGCTATTTAACTATTTCTTTGAAGACTCCAGGCACCAGTGAATGCGCAGTAAAAGTATGAAGTATGAGCATAAAAAAAGGATTTGAAAAAAAGTTATTGGGGATGAAAGTTTCACAACATCCACACAGTCAGCCTGTAAGCATTGCCATTCCAGGAAATCAGAGTTACAGACAGACAAACAGAATAAAAAACATTTGTCTCCATCAAAGACAGATGCTGTTTAGAGGGACGAAGCGTTTTCTTTCTGCTGTCTGTGTGAGCCTAGGAGCTGAATTTCCTGTTTCCTGGGGGACGTGCTTCATACTTGTACTAGCCCTGGTGTCCTTCCCTTTGGTGTGAAAATCTTGTTAGATGGTGAACAAGGGTTTCCCTGTAGACGACACCTCCCATGTGGTGACAGGCATGACTAGTGAAAAGGAGAGACTGTAATGGCATGGTACAGTACAATAAAATAGAAGTACAGTACCATTCAAAAGTTTGGACATACCTTCTCATTTAATGTTTTTTCTTTATTTTTACTACTTTCTACATTGTAGATACAAACTGAACACATCAAATATATGAAACAAGATACATGGAATTATGTAGCAAAGACAAAAAGATAAATAACTCTAAATAAAATAAATAAATATGTCTTATATTGACATATGACTTATGTTGACAGCGCTGCAAATCCTTTGCATTGAGCTTCATTATCTAGTCACCTAGAACGGTTTTTACTTCACAGGTGTGGCTTGTCAGGGTTCATTTGTGAAATCCCTTCATCGATAGAATGCCAAGAGTGTGCAAAAAAGCAGTCAGAGCGAAGGGTGGCTGTTTTGAAGAATCTAAAATATAAAACATGTTTTGTTATTTCTTTGTTTGTTATTTCACACTTTTTTGTTTGCTACATAATTCCATGTGTATATTCATTCAAAGATGGTGTGTCCTATATGTGTGTCTATCTATCTATCTATCTATCTGTGTGTGTGTGTGTGTGTTGTGATTACACTGTTGTGCTTGAGAGACACTATCTACCAGAACCAAATTCCTTGGATGTGTTTGCCCATATGCTTCGCCAATAAACGCAGTTCTGATTCTCATTAATCAGTCCTACAACTCCCTCTAGTGTTAAAAATTAGGCATTGCAGTCATATTTCCCTCTAATAATCTTTTTTTAAAACTTCAGTCGAGTAACTCATGTTGTTTGTTAAGAAATACAACAGTGATTTCTATCATTTTATTATTCTACACAAGTCGGTGTAAAGAGATAACATTTTTATTTCTACCTGAATCTCAAGTACTCAAAACCATCTCTGTGTACTTCTCTAATTACATTTCAAGTGAGTGAGATTTAGCTTTGTCCGCTATAGCTGTTGTACCAAGCTGTCTTTCCATGACTTATTTTTACTTTAGTTAGTCATCATAGTTAGCTACATCTGTTTTTAAACTGTCTATAGTTGTACTTTTTGTAAATCCACTTGGAGTCCACAAAAGGAAATCATTTTAATTTCAAGAAAGGTCTGAACACTTCATAAAACTAAAATTGCCACCGTCTGAAATCTTTACAAGATATCAGCTAACTAAATAATACTCTAAAGTTCAAGGTCTTGGGACCTAATTAATGTTTGACTTTTTCCTCCAACTGAAAATATGCTGAACCAATTAACTCTCATAGTAGGGCAAATCTGAAGAGGATTTGAAACTTTCTCCATTTATTTCAATGCTACCACCCCCCCCACCCCCCCACACACACAAATATTTTGAAAACTCTGAAAGTTACAAAAACAAAAGTAATAGCCTAAAAGTCCTGAAAAAAATTAAAGTTTTGATATTAGAATTTTCTGTAGCTCAAAGTATGCAGAAATATGTACAGTAGATTAAAATCATTCAAAATTATTCAAAATTCAATTCAGTTAAACTGAATGATTTTATTGTGCATTTATTGAGCTGCATGAATCAAGATGGCGGTTGTTTGGGTTAGAGCGGACAACTGTATCCAATTTTACAGTTGTTCTAATGTCCATCACTGGTCACCAGGTCCATCAATTTCCCATTGGAGAGCCGTAAACTTCTCCAAGATCTTATCAATATTGTGTTCAATAAACACAAGTTACGTCGCTATATTGAAATACGCATACATCTTAACATCTGTAATTCTATACACCATCTAATATCATTCAAGCTCTTCTTGTTAATGCATCAACTGGATTAACAGCAGGTTTCCAGTTGTGGTTCGGTTGTTCTCCATCGTGTCACCTGTAGGATAACCAAAAAACTTATGGAGGTATCACTGAATAACATATTAGATGTACGGATTTGACAGAGTGAGTGTAAACACAAAAAATTATTTTATTTTATATGCTGGAATATGCAGAAAATAAGTTTAAATGTTCAACAAATTTCTTCAAGTCAAAGACAGTTGCATATAATTTAATGTTTGCTTAATGCAATGTGCATAAAATTAAAAGAATAAAACTAATAAAACAATTTTTAGAAGGAGGCTTTCCATTTGATCAATTTTATATGATGGATTATGCATAAAAATAGAATTGGGTTGAAAGGTCTACTGCTTTATTACGTATTCAGGTTGTGTGTCATGTTTTTGAAAGTAACAAATTACTCTAGAAAATAAGTAAACAGTAAAGTAACCAGTGTTGGGTAAGTTACTTTAAATTAGTAACTTAGTTACATTACTAGTTACTTCCATCAAAAGTAACTCAGTTACTTCAAGTTACTCGTTACTTTCAAAGTAACTAGTTACTAGGGAAAGTAACTTTGGTTTTACTCAGACTTCTCTTGTTAATGTGTTGCTTCCGTAACTGGATACCCAGCAAGAGTGCCAGTCTTCTAGCTTGCTTACTTGCCACAAGTGCACTGTGCCACCTACCAATAGAAAGGAAAAGATAATGTGCATATTTCCACGAGAGAAATCCCACGCCTGGACCGTCGTTGACCGCCGCCATGATTCTACCTACGTCACAGCGTCATGTGCGCTTTTTACATCCAACACAAAAACTGCAGTCGTGGTGCTTTTGATTGTACTCAGAACTCAGAAATTCTGCCTTCTGAATAGGAAGATGTAGGTAACACCAGACTGCAGATGAGCTGCATACAGGGCTGGACTGGGACAAAAAATCGGCCCGGGCATTTTGACTAGAGACCGGCCCACCATTATAGGAAAAATCATAAAGCCTTTGAATGAAAACAAACACTGTTGTGACAGTGATGTACACTGTCTTGATGGTATACAGGGAGTGCAGAATTATTAGGCAAGTTGTATTTTTGAGGAATAATTTTATTATTGAACAACAACCATGTTCTCAGTGAACCCAAAAAACTCATTAATATCAAAGCTGAAAGTTTTTGGAAGTAGTTTTTGGTTTGTTTTTAGTTTTAGCTATTTTAGGGGGATATGTGTGTGTGCAGGTGACTATTACTGTGCATAATTATTAGGCAACTTAACAAAAAACAAATATATACCCATTTCAATTATTTATTTTTACCAGTGAAACCAATATAACATCTCCACATTCACAAATATACATTTCTGACATTCAAAAACAAAACAAAAACAAATCAGCGACCAATATAGCCACCTTTCTTTGCAAGGACACTCAAAAGCCTGCCATCCATGGATTCTGTCAGTGTTTTGATCTGTTCACCATCAACATTGCGTGCAGCAGCAACCACAGCCTCCCAGACACTCTTCAGAGAGGTGTACTGTTTTCCCTCCTTGTAAATCTCACATTTGATGATGGACCACAGGTTCTCAATGGGGTTCAGATCAGGTGAACAAGGAGGCCATGTCATTAGTTTTTCTTCTTTTATACCCTTTCTTG
This sequence comes from Oreochromis aureus, assembly GCF_013358895.1. Taxonomy (NCBI): domain Eukaryota; kingdom Metazoa; phylum Chordata; class Actinopteri; order Cichliformes; family Cichlidae; genus Oreochromis; species Oreochromis aureus. Next base: position 4,644,810 of record NC_052954.1, on the reverse strand, counting down.
CCAGCCACGCTGTGGAGTACTTGGGCGCGTGTGATGGAGCATTGTCCTGCATGAAAATCATGTTTTTCTTGAAGGATGCAGACTTCTTCCTGTACCACTGCTTGAAGAAGGTGTCTTCCAGAAACTGGCAGTAGGACTGGGAGTTGAGCTTGACTCCATCCTCAACCCGAAAAGGCCCCACAAGCTCATCTTTGATGATACCAGCCCAAACCAGTACTCCACCTCCACCTTGCTGGCGTCTGAGTGGGACTGGAGCTCTCTGCCCTTTACCAATCCAGCCACGGGCCCATCCATCTGGCCCATCAAGACTCACTCTCATTTCATCAGTCACTGATCATTGATCAGTTTCATGATTGAAGTAGAATGAGAGAAGAAGGGACAGCTGTGCAGCAAACACACAGAATAACTCCAGCTTTGTGTCTTTTTCATTCTAGCTGAAGTCCGGGACAAACTGTGTTTCTTTTCACCTCAATACGAAACGCATAATGTTTTCTCTGAATACGAGACAATTCCGTTTTTTAGGGGACGGTTGTCAACTCTAATAATTAACCTTATGAACAAAATAAAGTTCAACATCAGTAACATAGCACCCACCCAGCTGTATAGAAACCCCGTCATGCTAGCTAGCACGCAGTACGAAAAAGTCAGCATAACCAAAATAAACTCCACCTAAACTTGGTTTATATCTGACTCAGATAGACTGCAGGTCATAACTTCTTACCTGAAGTTCAGTTCACCTGACACTCGGACCGGCGGCCGCTTCGGGTCTCTCCTCTTGCCTCCCCTTTCTCTCATCCACCTGCTGGCTTCCTTCCACCACTTGCTAATGTTACTGAATCTGTGGAAGCTCCGCGATAGCCACCACACGAAGTAACGAATAACGAGCCTATCTAAATCCCAGTAACGAGTTCCTGATTTTGGCATAATAACTAGTTACCGTGCTCGTTACCACAATAATAACGTAGTAATAACAAGTAACTTGATCAACACTGATAAAACCAAATGGTGACAAACACTCCTGATGACTTTTCTGTTCCTCTCATATAAACAGCTTTAGTCCCTCCTCTTTACCAAACTGTTGCAGCTAATTATTAATTATTAATTAAATCATGCACTGGCTTTAATTAATAATCAAGCTCAGCAGAGTAATTTCTTTAGTGTGGGTAAATTCATTCATGTAAACAGGTCAGCCAATAAAAAACGGCTTTTCCCGATAGCCAGTGCTCATTTTAGCTAGCTAACTATGAAAGCTATTTACTTATTAGCTTACAAACACACATTTCACTTACTGAAAAATTCCCATGCATCAGGGCCTTCCGTCAGTTAGTCCAGTTACTGTCGAGCACCTCATGCTGTCAGTTTGAAAACAGTCACTCAAGGTTATGGAGTGTAAACACTGGACCTGCTCTCAGCATCTGTACTCTATTTTTAATACCTGAACAGTGATATGCAAGTTTATTTGTGACTGCAGCAACCAGTCAAAGCTGTTGTCATGATGTTGCAACCAAATTTAACACCATCAAATGTGATAAGAGCTACTAATAATGGCAGAAAGCAGATTTATCTGAGGAGAGTTTTATCATTATAATTTGACACAAAACCTATTTACTATAACACTGAGGGACAGGGGTTTAAGGCCTATACTGCAGCCGCACACACCGGGGGGCGACACAGATGTTTTGGCTTTACGTTTGGGGAATTGGTAGGTCGTCTGTGTTTTTTTTTTTTTTTGGGGTTTGTACATCATTGTGATATGGGTTTGTCTGTGGTGTTGGAGCTACATACCATGGCTCCACCCATGGTATGATTGCTACACTACGCATTCATTATGCATTCTTCCTGCAGTTTTGTCTGTATTAAGGTTCAGGTCCCCACAAGAAAGCCCAGGGGAGTGTGTGAGGTAGGCAAGTCACATTTGTCAATAGTTAAAATTCTAGCTCTTTTTTTTGGCACTGCTTAATCAAAGTTAAAATTTGCTGATAATCTCCAGCAAATAAATTTTTTTTCACACGTTGGCGCAAGAGTGTGCACCTCTGTTTCTATGCCACATTCAGAGAAGCTGCATGATGAAAAGTTATCTAGTTATGGAGGTGCCATTTAAACTGTGAAAACTGTTTCTCTGCCATTTTGTAGGACACTCTGTCCTTTCTTTACTATTTTTATTAAACAGGAGCATGGAACAGTTTGGAGACCTGAACAGATAACGAGTGACGAAACGTTTCTTCCACTGAAAACAAGCATGCATCAAGACAGCATTAACCCTTCATGTTGATTTAGCATTAGCTGCTAACAGGCCTAGCCAGAGCAGTTAACCCTGCTAATGATGCCCCAAAGACCTGTTCCACAGTAAGTTAAGGCCTGAAATACTTCAAAAAACGTGAGTGAGTTTTCTTTTTTGAGCAAAATGTAGTTTACTGCTAATCACAGCAGGGGCCCGTTCTTCGTACCTCGCTAAGTAAGTTAGCCGGATTTGAATGTTGACGATTTCGCGTGATCTTGGATCGTTCGGTTCTCCGAAGCTCATCTGGGACTTGCTGTCATAGCAACAGATCCGTGAGCGTAAACCTGCTCGGGAGCAGGTTTACTTTATGTAAACAGGATTAGATCGCGGCCACTCAGATATGTCCGCTGCAGTTATATGAAAGCAAGAGCGATATGTCGCCACTGTTTTACCATAAATAAATATTATCAATGTAACTAAAGATAATGCAGCATTTGATTCTTTTATTGATTTCATACAGATACATGCAGGTCATTTCCGAAAAAAAGGGAAATGTACTATTAATCATTCTATTACATGTAGTAGATCATGTCAGATGTAATTCATATTTTAGAGTAGTAATAGTAAATTACTACGTGCAATCAAGATGAGAGACCACGACTATAAAAGCGAAGGTGGATTTGGGAAGTCTGTCGCAGCCATGTCCTGTCCGTTTGTACGAGAGCAAGGAAGGTGCAAGATTGATAAGGAGAGTTTACAGAATTTAGCGTATATTGCGGGATAGACAGGATCCTTTAGCTCAACGCGACAGTGTGCTCATAGAGAGATATCGATTCTCCGTGAGGGTATTATTTTCTTTCTTCCTCCCTCTCTCTCTCTCTCTCTCTCTCTCTCTCTCTCGCTATATATATATATATATATATGTATACATATATACTTACTGTACTGTATATACTTACTCCCGACTTACTGTGCATGCTTCAGTCACCCCTTGCATGGGAACAGGTAAAAGTGATGGAGTGTTATGTCAAACTACACACAAAAAAAACCCACAATGTCAATAAATGTCACAGTACAAAAGGGTGTGACGAGGGGTGCAGGACCACCACCTGTCTTTATTTGCTCTGCCCTTTTCGTGGTTGCTGTTATAAACAAACAAACAGATTATTCCCAGGGTCTCTTGTCATAGACTAAAAGCAATATAAGTGATAAATATTACCATTCTGTAGAATATTCTTATATTTCACTTTTACTTTTTCCCATGTTCTAGTGGGTCCTGTTGTGGCTCTAATGTGAAAGAGGATATGATGTAATATAATATAATGTGGTATAATATAATATCACATGATATAATGTAATATCATGGATCACTTACGAGTTTGATTTGTCAGCAACTTTCTGCCAGCCCTCTCCTTGCTTTTGCAGCCTTTGCAGTGTTCCCCTGCGTTTTAATTAAACTCTGAAACTCCTGAAATCCTTCAATCAAGAGTTCTTGGTCTGCTGCCGTGAAATACTGAGCGCGCTCCTTCGACATCTTCGCCGACCAATCACAGGGTTGCCGATCAATGTTTCTACTATCGATGCGTAGCCCCTTTTAAGCCACCCAGTGATCTCAGATTACTTCATCCAGCTATACTAATCGTCAACAACAGGTGTGTTCGGAGAACCGGATTAGCGAGCTCAAAGTTAGCGCGATGATTTGATCTTGGATGTGTCATTTGATCTTGGATGTAGTAAGCGAGGTACGAAGAACGGGCCCCAGGGCATTAGCAAAGTGTTGACACTTGATTGTTGCTGTTGTCACAGATAGAGAAAGAGAAGATTGAAACTCAGCTCATTAACTAGCATGCAGCTGCACCTGTCAGACAAGAAGCTGTTAAGTTATGCCTGATTTAGACATCTGTGAAAAAGGTACATCATAACTTACAATGTAAGTTACAAACTGTAAACCCCTTTTAACCCTACGCCATAACCTAAATGGACCTTCCAGGAAATGTAACTACACGTCGGGTCGTCGCAGCCAGCACTGGCCAGTTCCTGTGCATTTCCTGTTACTTTCTCTCTGCAGTTTTTGAGATTGGCAATAATTGCCTCAGTTAAATAAATAAATAAATAAATAAAATAACAGCATAAATATAAGGACCCACAAATGTCAGCAGATTCCCAGAGGGAGATTAATGAGACTAATGAAACAGACGTTAGGGCATGAATGAAGAAGTAGAAAAGTCTGAGGACAAATATGTTTCACAAACGAATAAATAAATAAAACAAACAAACAAATAAATAAATACTCAGGAGGAAAAAAAAATTTTTCCTAAGGGGTGGCACTATAAATGAAACATCGAGACACACACAGTATTTAAAACACATATATACTGTATCTGAAGATTGCATTAAAATACTCTGCAGGAAGTTGAATCAATACTTCAACTTTTACTGGAGTATTTTTTAACGCTAGTATCTGTACTTCTATTTAAGTACAGTAGAAGTACTGTGGAGTACTTTGTGCCTCATGTTAAATATGTTACTGTGGGAGCTAGTTAAAAATGTAATGAACCCTGAACTGTGCTCATGTTGCTCACTGGAAAATCTGCTCTAGCCTACTGAGCTGGCTTTCTGTTGTGTTGTTAGCTATTCTTCTTTGAAGAATAGCTGCAGTTAGCAATCTTCACTTGTAGCTATGTAGATGGCTTTTTTATTTGAGTTGTAGTTAGCTTTGTTTCTGTGACTGTAGCAGTTTAATGTAATTATGCATGGTTTTCCATCTTTCTAATTAGCCATCTGTGACTTTTGTGTTGTAGCTCTCTTTCAATAATTTTGTTTGTGTTATTTATAGGCCTTTTTTGTGACCATAACTATGTAGCAAGCTGCGCTTACAATAAAAAAAACAAAACAAAACAAAAAAAACATTTTGAAGTTCTTTATTGCATATATAGATTACAGAGTAACATAAAGGTCAGGAATTTAGAAAGAAGTATGAACAGATTAAATTTAAAGTCTCTTTCTATATTTCGCCGCTCAATCATCAGTTTCTTTCTCTTTAAGATTTAGTGGATTCATGTGATATAATCTTTACAATAGCATATCATAACAATATCATACATCCAAACAAACAGAAAGGCTAACCTTAGGTTCTCAATACAAACAAAAATTCTTCTTGAAATGGGAAGAGCTTTTTGTTTCTAAAGGTAGTTCATCATTTGTGAGCAATGTTTATGTGTCAGGCCATGGCCCAAAAACAGTGACGATGGAGGTATGTTCAGCTTTTGCACAAACAAGTCTAACTGCATTTCTGTGTAATTGGAGACCTGCAGGAAGGAACATTCTACTAATGAACGAAATTAAAAACAAGGGCTTTTGCAAATAATGAGCAAATAAAGAAATAGAAAAAAACCCTGCAAAACACACACATTTAAAAAAAAAAAAAAAAACCTTATGGAGATGTGTAGAACACAAAATCTGCTGATGCAAAAAAAAAAAAAGACAGTACATGATGTTTTTTTTTTTACTGCATTACTAACTTACTGGTATTTTGGAAAGTGAAACAGTAAATTACGTATATCACTGTGATTAAATGATGAAAAGATTTAGTTCAGCTCATGACGTCTGCTGTCAGGCAGCGTAGATCCAAATTTCATTGTGGTGAGCAGGAGAGAAATATGATTCATATGCAGCTCCACTGTAAATGTCATGATCAAAGTTTTTTCCAGCTGTAATCAAGGCCTCACGAAGCTTCGTTGCATTTTCTTGGCCACTCTGGATGCTTGGAGCGCCACCGAAAACCCTTAGAGCAGACAACAAAGCAGAATTCTAGACAGCTTTCGGGTTAGCCAAAGCCTAAAGAGGTTAAGGCTTTGCTCTCCTTTTAATGCATTTAAAAATTTGCTATCACTGTTGTTTATTCTGTAATAATTTTGCATATCATGTGTGTGAAGCCTTCACGGTTACATCTCTTTCTGACCCCCAAACTGAAATCTGGATAAGTTTAGTTTCCTTTTGTTTAGTGGTAATATGTTTACAGATTTACAAAATAACTGCTGAATTAAAGTCTTTCTTGGTTTTCTGGGGAAAATAGATAAAAGGGCTTGCACCTCACCTTACATACACGGTGGCTTCAGGTTTACTTTCCAGTTGGACCAAGGGATCAGAATCTTCAGGTGTTTTGGTAGCAGGAGGAACAAACCATGACAAGGAAAACTCAGGATCACCTTTACCATCTTTGACCTTGATTAGTGCAGGCCAAGAGTCAGTAGGGATCTCAAAACCTGGAAGAGAAAAATAAGGAAAAATGTGCTATGAAGGTGCATTGTACTTAAAATGTGTGGGGCTGCAGAAATTCTGAGCTAAAACATTTCTGCAATAAGTCAGTGCTTTGTTTAGGGCGCTTCGTGAAATTTTATAGCCTTTAGTTATTTTTCTTAAATTCAATAATTTCCATTAATAACAAAAATGACTCCATACTAGCATTTCAAGCAATTCTTTAATATGAAAAATAAAATAGTACAAATGTTTTTAAGTTACAAATTTTAGATTTGAGCTCCTCTTTTTCTTCTTTCTTTCAGTTTTGAATAAAACTCAAACAACTCTTTGTATGGTAAACCAGTTGTACCTCTTTTATATACTTTTATACCTTAGAAATATATATTATATATATATTTTTTAAAAAAAGCTAAAAGTTTGTTCTTAGTCAAAAAGGACTCAGCTTGTTGTTCCCAGACTGCTGTGTTTGTGATTTCTATAAAGTACTCAATAGCTACCTAGAAAATACATAATAGGTCCTCTTAATAAATTTGTGTGATATTTAGGCTATGTTAGCTGAATATTGAATATTGGGGAATACCGGCTCCTTGGACCACAGTTACATTCAGAATTAATAATACATTACACATTTAATAAAATCCTGTCTTCCCTTACTTTGTCTAAATAGTGAATTCATTTTATTTGTATAGCTGTAATCCTCTTTTGGTCCATTTAAAACAAGAGTTTGAAAAGACGACAAAACACATCAACATTACAAAACAAATTACATCACACACTTGCACTTTCAGTTCCTCATATACCTGCTTCGGTTTGCTTCTTGGCGTAATCCTTCAGCTGTGAATTTGCAGCAAGGACATCACTGGCCTGGGAGCTGTCAACCTTGGTAGTGATCCAGGTGGAAGCATCATATAAGCGCACCTCAAAGTCCTGCACGCAACAGAAGCACAAATGTTAAAGAACCATTATAAAGAAAATGACACAAATTATATCTGAATTGTTCCAAAAACTTACCGGGTAGGCCTCAAGTACTTTGTAGTGGGGACACTTTCCCACACAAAAGTCCTGTCCTGTGCAGACTGAAACCAGAAAAAGTGCGAAGAGTGCAAACATAATCTGTGCCATGATCATAGACTCTCTTGATGAACTGAACAACTGCAGCTCTGGACGAAGTCCTGTTTAATAAGATAATCACAGTGTCATGTCTAAAGTTATGCGACACACCCACATAGTTCTTCAACCTGCAAGGCAGGCCAGTTTGCCTTGTTACATGCACGTCCTGTGACTGGCTGGCATTTCATGGTGACTGTGGGAGGTATTGTCCTCAACAAGCATTCTGTTGACGGCTAAACAAACATTCAGCAAATTAAAGCAAATGCTCAGTTACATGTTGCTTTATATTTTATTATGTTGCAGAAATAAGTCATTTTTGCATACGTGCATTGTTTTTTGTTTTCAGTCCTCATGTAGGGCAGGTGTGGGGAAACACGTGCCAGCCTTTCCTGATTTTTAAAGTACTGATGATGTTATGTCTGACATCAGCAGGTTAATATTTTTTCTTATACAGAGCCATTTAGTTGTGTAAATGTGTTAATCAGAAGAGTGGGGACAAAAATAATTTTATTTTATATGCTGGAATATGCAGAGAATGGGTTTAAATGTTAAACAAATTTATTCAAGTTAAAAACAGAGTCATAGAAAATCCTGAGCATTGTCTGACAGATGTTAAAATAGGGTGACCATATTTTGATTTCCAAAAAAGAGGACACTTAGCTCAGTCATGAAGAACTTGCTTAAAGAAACATATTTAACATATTTAAACGATGTCTTCTCTGTGCAGTTAATGAATTATGAAATAAAATATGTCATATAGGCTTTTACAAGTCAACGAGTGCAAAAGAAATAACTTAAAGACCTCTGGAATTAAATAATGGAACAGAAATAATGCCTCATCTGCATAAGAAAAATTACCAGTACTGGGTCGGTATGAGGGCTGGACTGGGACAAAAAATTGAACAGGGCATTTTGACTAGAGACCGGCCCGCCAGGTATTATAGGAAAAGCCATAAAGCCTTTGAATGAAAACAAACGCTGTTGTGACAGTGATGTACACTGTCTTGTTGATATATGTATGATTTCTATACATTTTACATCAGATGAAAACTTTGGTTGTAAGATTCAGGAAATTATTTATTAAAAGCTAGACATTTTAAATGAGAATAAGAAAGAAAAGTATTTCTTTGACCCCCCCCTTTCCCTGTTAATGCCCAACCTGGCCCCCTGGCAAAACTTTGCTAGACCCACCCCTGCACAGTTACCAGCTGTCAGCTACATAGAAAAGGATCCTGGTGTTATTTGTCTCTCAGAAACAGTTCATAACTTCCCTTCAACTCATTCATGCCACCTTAAAGGTAAACCTGTTTCTCCGTCACCTGTTCAGCTCTGATGATTCAGTAAGGACATCTCCTGGTTTCATCTTCATGTTTCCCTCTCACCACATATCCAAACCGATATCATATCACTATCAGTAACATCATAGCACCCGCCCAGCTGTACAGAAACTCCATCATGCTAGCTAGTACGCAGTACGAGTTATTGTAACTGACTGTAAAATGTCAGCACAACGAAAATAAACTACACCTAAACTTGGTTTATATCTGACCCAGATAGACTGCAGGTCATAACTTCTTACCTGAAGTTCAGTTCACCTGACACTCGGACCGGCGGCCGCCTCGAGTCTCTCCTACTCCTGCCTCCCCTTTCCCTCATCCACCCGCTGCCTCTGTGGGAGCTCCGCCATAGACACCACCAAATAACTGAGTTATTTTTACACGTCGGCCAGCATCTGGCCAATACACCACCTTTCATTGTTTATAAAAACAACAACAACAACAACAAAACCATTGGCCCGTAAAAACGAAAAATCACCATCGGCCCACCGGACAAATGCCCGGTATGCCCGATGGTCAGTCCAGCTATGGTCGGTACGAGGGAAATTTTTTTTGCAGTTCGTCTGAAAAGATGTACTTGCGCTTTGGGATCTTTTAAACATCATTAGGCGCGTTGCTGCGCACCGTCTGTCCTGTCTGTGAGCGCAGAACAAGCGCTCACAAAACAGCAGTTCAGGGATGACGTCTCACACATGGGTCTACTGTCGGAATATAGGAAAACCTGGACATTTTTACGAATCTCGAAAATCCCCCCGGACGCCCCGGACAGAACGTGAAAAGTGGACATGTCCGGGTAAAAGAGGACGGTTGGTCACCCTAGTTAAAAGAACTCAGCCACCTCAGAAAATAAAGACGTCCGTGGCCCTTTCTGTAGAGTGCAGTGGTGTTTTTGCCACTTTACTGTCTATGTGTATTCCAAGGTATTTATAGTCCTCCACAATGTCTGCATTGACCCCTTGGATTGAAACAGGGGTCACAGGTTTCCTGGTCCTCAGTCAATTCAAAATACTCAAAAGTCCACAAAAAATTCTTTGGTCTTTGTACTCTTAAGTCTCATCACTCTCACTCATACATCCAACCACCACAGAGTCATCAGAAAACTTCTTTGTGCAGTGGCTGACATCGGTGGTGTAGAGGGTGAAGGTAAAAGGGGACATCACGGTCCCTTATGGTGCCCCTGTGTTGCTGTCAGACACTCTACGAGACATACACCTGCACCGCTGTCAGCTTATCAGCCAGGAGGATTGGTCTGATGGTTTTGAATGCACTGGAAAAGTCGAAACACCTGACCCTCACAGTGGTGGGTGGTCCAGATAGGCATGATTGAGCAGGTAGATGATGGTGTCCCAATCTCCGACGGTAAGAAAATGAAGAGGATCCTAATGTGGCCTGAAAAGTAGGTCAACGGTGAGTTTTTTCAGTTTTGTTCTTCGTGAGATGGGAAGTCAGTGCCAAAGGTCTGTAATCCTGGGGGCCACGGGACTTGGGTCTTTGGTACAGGAACAAGGAATGACATCTTCCACAACCAGTGTTGGGAAGGTTACTTTTAAAATGTATTCCATTACAGAATACTGAATACATGCCCCAAAATGTATTCTGTAACGTATTCCGTTACGTTACTCAATGAGAGTAACGTATTCTGAATACTTTGGATTACTTAATATATTATCATGCTGTTTACAACTACGTGAATGTACTATTGCTGTGATTTATTACTGTTACTGAAGGTCCGCGGCTCCGAACAGTAGTAAAGGGACCTCGGGCTAATACAGTGGGTTCCGTGTCGGGCTGGTAGCCGAAAAATAGCTTTACTTTGTTGTCTGGGTCAACTTTGCTTGCCAGAGACAGAGAGAGGCGTTGAAAGGCTGCTCCAACGGAACTTATTTTTTCTGGAGGAAAACACGAACACAGTGTACAGTTGAGTCTTAATAGCTTACTTACAAATGGGCTCGTCAGGCACTCTTCTTGGCTGCAGTGGTTATTATTATATTTACATGCTTCCAGCTCCCGTTTTTGCTCCGTGATAGCTCGGACTTTTCCTTTCTCTCCCTCCCTCGCTCACAGACACATAACGTGTATGGTAGTCCATTCTCCCTGCAGCACGGACTACACTGCCCATGAGGCTACATTCTTTAGGGCCATGCCTGTAGCATTCTGCCTTTTAGCTTAGCACAACAACAACAACAAAAAAGCGCTCTCTCACCCAGGAAACACGCAGAGAGAGAGCGTCACCCTGTAACCATGGCAACCGTAACGCTGCCGCCTGGAACAACAGAACATAGCTGTCAAACAAACCCAAATAATCCTGACCCGCGACAATATGAAACAGGAAAGTACCGCCATGTAATCCATTTATTTCAACAAAGTAACTGTATTCTGAATACCACCTTTTTAAACGGTAACTGTAACGGAATACAGTTACTCATATTTTGTATTCTAAATACGTAACGGCGGTACATGTATTCCGTTACTCCCCAACACTGTCCACAACACTGTGACCCTCTGCTGGAGTTGGATGTCTGGTCTCGAGACCACTTTTATGTGGTCTTGGTCTTGTCTTGGTCTCGACGGACTTTGGTCTTGGTCTTGTTTTTTGGTTTCGGATCCCTCGGTCTTGTCTTGGTCTCGCTGTCTCGGTCTTGCTGTCTCAGATCGACATAGTGGTCGGAAGATTTGGAGTCAACAGTATCAATGACACACAACGTAACGTTTGATAATGTGTCATGTGCAAAAGCTCTAAGAGCCGTGCTTAGAGAGTGCTTTGTAGTGAATCAGAAGAGTTGACTCCCATTGAGCGAGAGCCGGCTCCTCACTTAATTTCCTTTCGCTGCTCAGCTCTCACACAGTGGCTCAGCTATGCTCCAATCCCTTTATATTGTGGCCAATCACATGTGAGGATATAGGATAATATCATTATGTGAAAAACAGAGAGGGTGAGAAACGCGACAGTCAAGTGGAGCGTGCGTCTGTCCTCTCAGTAAGTGAGTGAGACAGTAGACAGCGGTGAGGAGGGCTGTGCGAGTGCATCGCAAAAACACATAAATATGCCTGACACCCGTAAACGAAGCAGCATCTGGCTGCAGTTTAAAGACTTTTTTTGTCTCGGTCTTGGTCTTGTCTCGACTTTGTCTTGGTCTTGACTTGGTCTGTCTTGGTCTTGGTCTTGGTCTTGTTTTGGTCTCGATACCCTCTGGTCTTGGTTTAGGCGGTCTTGACTACAAGTCTACCCTCTGCAGACTCAGACTCATCAGTTTATGAAAGACTTCACAAAGCTGGGGGGAGCAGGCCTTGAGGGCACGGGAATTCACCCGATCTGGCCCAGCAGATTTGCCCGAGTGGAGTCTTCTAATTTGTCTCTGAACTTGGTCAAGAGTGAAAGTGATAGGTAGGGTATAGGTGAGGTACAGGTGGAGGATAGGAGGCAACAGTGCAATGTGGAGGGAGAGGGAGAGAGAGTGGCATGGCTGTGGACTGCAGGGTGACTACAGGTAAGTCAGCTTGCAATCCTGAAAGAGAAGGAGAAAGACAGTTCTATTTTTTATGATATTACTTGACGATACCAGTAGATGTTCTACACGTAATTCACAAATATCAGATAAGTGGAATAACATAGGCAGTTTGATCTTTTATGAAAACTGTTGATGGTAACAGTACATTTTCCATACTTGATTCAAAAAAATTGAAAGAGGTGTAGTGAAACAAAGACGGTTCTTTTTTAAAATGATATCACTTGATTGTAAAGTATGTATTCCATACTTATCTTGAATGATATTATTACACATTGCAGTGTATTTTTACATATGCATGTTACCTCTACATTATATATGTTGACATGCAAAAATGATCAACTAGAAAGGTTAATATAGTTACCAACACAAATACTAAACTGCTCATATGCTGCCATCTAGTGTTAAAGGTCAGGAATTACAGCGTAATTTAGTATATGGTATATATAATCAACACATCTAGATTTTATGAGGTACAAACACATCTTGATGCATGCTCAATCAACAGAATATAAATGACCTAGTAAGAAACAACAGGAATTTAGAAAAAAAAGTCAAAAATTTTTTGTATCTCTTAAGGACAGTACAATTTTTTAATTTTAAGAAGTGGGTTAAAAATAAAATCTTCAACATATATCAGAAGCAGACATAGAATGTCATGTTAGAATCTCAAAGTTATCAAAGTGTTCTAAACAATCACCCAGCAAACAAGTAAATTGTTTTTGTAATGGAAGTCCTCCTGGGCTTAAGGAATGATCTGAATTCATTACTTTGTATTCATGGATGAAAGAGAATAAAGAAAAAGTAGAACAAACTGTTAATATGCTTTTAGTTCCAGGAACTAAACTAAACCACAACATTCCAGAAACCAGTTTGCTTTGTTCTGTTGAAGTAGCATCTCTTCCCTGTTTCTTTGTGCATGCATTATATCTGTTCATTCGAGCAGCACAGATTAAAATCTGACTCTGCAAACAATGCAAAAGGTCTGCAACCTGACAAGAACATTTACTTAGTTCTGTTGTTGTGAGGCAGCACTGATCCAGATTTCATTGTGGTGAGTAAAAGAAAAATATGATTCATAGGTAGCTGCAGCATGAGTGTTGGGATCAAAGGTTTTCCCAGTACTAGCCAAGGCCTCACGAAGAATCTTTGTGTTTTCCTGGCCAGTTGCAGTGCTTGGAGCACCACCGAAAACCCTTAAAACAAAGAAAAACAAAATTGAGTTATCTTTCCCGGTGAGATTTAGACTTGTGTGGCATCTGCTCTCTTTTAATTGTCTCTTTTCTGTCATAATCACTGATTTTGTTGATTTACTAATTCTCAAAACCCAGTCAGTTTACAACTTAGATAGTGTTCAACTGTACAGATTCTACAATATAACAGCAAAATGAAAAACTTTGAAGAAAGATAAATGGACCCACTGCTCACCTTACATAGATGGTGGCTTCAGGTTTACTTTCTAATTTGACTAATGGATCAGAGATTTCAGCCTTTTTGCCACCAGAAGGAACAAACCACGACACCGACATTTTAGGATCCCCTTCACCTTCTGTAACAGTGACCAGTACAGGCCAGCAATCATCAGAAATCTCAAAACCTGAAAGAGACAAACATTGTACAGAACTCAAAGTGGTAAATGGACTGGTTCTTATATGGTGCGTTTTTACTCTATCTGAGAATTCAAAACACTTTACACAACTTGGCCTCATTCGCCCAGGACGTTTTCTATCTAACATTTACACTTTGATTCACCAGAGAGCATGCAGACTGGAGCAGATGGGGATCAGACCATCAACCGTCCAAATAGTTGGTGACCTGCTCTACCATCTGAGCTACAGTCACCCCAATAAGTGGGAAGCCAAAGGACAAAATTTGTTGTTTTTTTTTAAAAGACAAAATGTGTTGGAAAAAAAATCTTGAAGAATCATATTTCAGTTTGTAATGTATTTCTTAAGATATGAAGTGAAATCTCAATTTTTGCCCTCTCAATGGCCAAGAAGCCCATAGAACATAATAAAAATAGAAAATGAACTGCTCCTTACCTGTAACAGTTTAATATGACGTGAGTTATTGTGGGAACTCTTTAAAGAGGATTTTGTTTCTCAAGTTATGGTTAGGGATCGGGGTTTATTTCAGTTAATAAAATGATCGTGTTTATCAAATATCTTAATCTCTCAAAATATTTCTCTCCACAGCAGCTCAGGTTCTCATGTGGCAACTTGAATATTAAACACAAGACTAAAGGAATACAAGGAATCAGATTCTGGGTCAATAATAGGCCTTAATCATTTTTAAATCTTTGATTGATTTGCTTTAGCACCAAGTGTGAACAACAGACATTTGGTTGTTGTTATGTTGATTTTAACCTTAGATTTTTCAACTAATTTAGAAAGCTCTGCACACCATCTTTGATCCTAGATCAACACATTACTTATTACAGTGGTTTAGCTACTGCCATCACAAACTAAATTACATCCTCAAGTGATATTTCTGTGCCTTATGTACCTGCTTCAGCCTGTCTCTTGACGTAGTTCTTCAGGCGTGAATTTGCAGCTAAATAATCCCTGGCCCCAGTGCTGTCGAGCTTTGTGGTAATCCAGTTGGTGGCACCGTATAAGCGCACCTCAAAGTCCTGCACACAACAGAAGCAAAAACTGGACTTATTTCTAGTGACTAGAAATAAGAACACATGAATAGTATTTGTGAACAAAGCCTACCTGGTGCGTCTCAACAACTTTGTACTGAGGACATTTTTCCTTTGGGCAAAAGTCCTGTCCGGTACAGAGTGACACCAGGAACAAAGCTAAGAGTGCAAACACCACCTGTGCCATCTTCACTGAGTCTTCCGAGGAAGTGCAAAACTGCAGCTCCACTAACAATACTGCAGAAGGACATCAAAGTGGTGTCCTTTTACAAGTTACCAGATTATGTCAGACACGCCCACATAGCTGTGCTGCAAGGCAGATCAGGCAGTTTATCTTGTCTGTGGCAAAAGAAACACAAAACAGACAAGTTGTCTCTGAAAATGTTTTGTAACAAAATAAATTCAAGGCCAAGAGACACACAGTAAGTGTGTTATATTATTGTATTCTTTCATTTTATCAGCTTCCAGTGAACTTAAGAAACCATTTTACTATTTGTTTCAAATGTGATGGGTAACACGTTTAACTTAAATGCAAACTTTTAAGTAGTTTTCTATAATTTTAAACAATTTTTCTCGTTAAGAATAGGTTGTTGTATGCTCTGTAGACTTTTAGATAAAAGTTTACTCTGTGTGTCTATAGTGCAAAAATGCCTTTGAGTGGACAGGCAGTGACATTTGATAATTTATCTACTTTGCTTTTCTTTTCCCACAGCAAAGCTGTTCTTTATAGCCATGCTAGCAGCACAGCTTGTGAGGCTTATTTTAGTTTTTCCATCTAGGACCTTGAGGATCCTCGACCTTAAGACTTAAATCTCAGCTCTGACATATTTTGCTCCTGATGTGATCCTTAACCATTCCTGAGAAGTTTAGAGTTTCAACCACTCTCAGTCAGTGTGATATCTGTGCTCTTAAGAGTTGGTTTTTCCAGCCCGATGAGCAAATATTTTCACAAGGAGCTCAGAAATCTCTCATCTCATTCCTCAGGCGTGTGTTGTGAAGAATTCTCAGTCAAGATTTAAAGTCCCCTCTTTAACACTTACACCTGATTGTCCCCCCACTGATCAAAAATAACTTTTAAAATTATCAGCTAAAACTGGAGATTCAATTTCAATCCCGTCTCAACTGGCTCATATTTGAAATTGTTTAATGCCGGATGTTGTTTTTAGATATTAGTCATTACTGACACCTGAGCAGACAATTTCATGCTTCACAGAGAATTACTCAGCTTCAGAATTGCTGTGTCCCTGCAGTTTCAGAAAGCGGTTAAACAGGCTTGTGAACAAATCAAAGTGTGTTTGCATATGCCATCACTATTTCCCAGCAGGGAATGTCTCAACACAGCTCCCTAAAACAGAGTTAGTTAGAAAGTGCAGAAAAACAACCTTTCTTTGTTTTATATATATATAAAACAGACACTGTGACATTATGTAAGAGAGAAGTGCAAATTGCATTAATAACAAATATGTACACTATAAATCACCTATTATAGAATTAAGAGTTATTATACAGTTTAATAGAGTGTGGTAGGAATGATTTTCTTTATGGCTGTGAGGTTCAATCCATCTGAGGGAGAAGGAATGTGGAGTGGAGTGGATGTGATGGGTTGGTTCATGATGGAGAGCAGTTCCTGTCCCTCACTGACTCAAACAGATGATTGATTCACACATCGGAGCTTCCTTACAAAGTAGAGTTTTAAGTTTTACCATATTTATCTTGTTTTATAAATCTTATTTAGATAAAAGGCAACCCATTTTTCACTTTTATGTGGGAAGTCATGAAACTTGCAAATGGATCTCTTATTCCTATAACGTTTACCCAACCTGAAACATCTGCAGTTTCCTTTAACTCAAATAGTATGGATATCCTCTATGACTCTGTTGTGGTCAGTGCTATCCTCTATGCTGTTGCATGCTCGGGGAGCAGGTTGAGGGTCGCAGATGCCAACAGACTCAATAAACTGATCCGCAAGGCCAGTAATGTTGTGGGTATGGAGCGGGACTGTCTTAAGTTGGTGTCAGAGAGGTGAATGTTGTCCAAGATAAAGACAATGTTGGACAATACCTCCCACCCACTCCATGACATGCTGGCTAGCCACAGGAGCACGTTTTGTTTTGTTTTGTTTTTGTTACTGTACTGGAGCAACTGTAACCCACATAATTTCCCTAGGGATTAATAAAGTATGCTAATTCTGATTCTGATTCTGATCTCAGTGTGTATGTGCAACTCAGCTAGCAAGATGACATTATTTTGAATTCGGGGTTAAAGACATAGCAAAGTCATACAATATGCCGTACCGGGCAGTGCCCACTTTGCCTACACGTAAACTTGCACACAGTCGGAGTTAACAGTGAAAAGGTTTTGGGATGTGAACAGCAACAACAACAACAACAACAATGAATTAAGACAACAAACGTAAAAAAAGAAAAAAGTTCAAAGAGTTCAAATTTATACAATCTTCACACATCTTCACTAAATAGTATCTGGAGCCAAAAGTGTACAAATGCTCAACAGAGGAAATTATTACAAAACTTATTTTATTCAGTCAGACTTAAAACATGCTCAGTAATATTAACCTATAGAATTATGTGTCATAAATGAAACAAGGAGATCAGGTATTTGTAGACATTTGTAGACTATTTTAGCCAACCTTATTACACAAAGAGGCAGGAATTCTTTAAGTTTCACCCACAACAGGATGCCAAAAACCCTGTAATCGTATTTTGTTTTGTTTGTCTTGCTTTTAGCAAGCTGAATGATCCAAATACTTTCATTAGAGGCATGACAGACTGGAGGCATGTTCGTTAAAGAACAGAGGAGGATGAGAGAAGTACGGCACATAAAGAGTGTGCTGAAGAATATTTTTCCATGTGCTTTTGCATATAGTATAAATAATTATAGTGGGCCGCCACCAAAAAAGGCGTGTTAATATATGCCTGCCTGCTGGGATGAGCTGTTTTTTGAACGAGCCTCAGTGGAGTGCTGGTCCTCGCTGGATCATTGTACTTACTTCTGTTAGTGTAGCCCCAGCTTTTTCTAGTGTATTTTTCCTTGTGGTCCCTGGTTTGCTTTCTAATCGTTGTTCTCCATCTCCTTCGCACAGACCTTTCTGTCTTCCCTGGACGCTACCTAGATAACCGGGAGCGTGAGTGAGGCATGGTGTGGATTTTGGACTGTGTTTTGTGTCACAGACTGAGAGAAGATGAGTGCGAGTGAGTTTTCCCCCAGCCCTGGACCTTTCCTTTGGAATCCCCGAAACCCACTTCCCACATTCATTGTATATATGTACATATCTCCCCTGGTCCTGTAAATAGACCATTTTCTGCTTGCATAGCTCCGAGTCCTGCCTCGCAATCCTGACAATTTCAAAGGCAAAAGATCTCGAGTTGATTGCATGATCACAATACTACTGGTCATTTCATTGTCTCTAACAACTGTTTTATCTGTTTGATTGTAGCATTAGAGGTATGTAAGTACCAGTAAAATTACCATTTACAGCTGCGGACTAAAAACATAGAACCAAAACAAATACAATGCAGAGTCAAAACTACTACAAAGAGATGTAGAATGACTACAAAAAGACAACAAAGCAACTTCTAAGCGACATAAGACATCTACCAAAACCCCCCATACCAAACAGAAATGACTGCAAAACAATTCAAGACAACCACTGAGAATGAAAACTGACTGCACAAATGCATAGTGACTACAATAAGAGTCAAAACAACTAAAATATAGCCTATAAACACCTATAAAACAGACAAAAACTACTACAAAGAGACATCACGTAACTACTAGGGGTGAAAATGACTGAATCAAGACACAACATCATACGAGCAAAATTAAAGAGAGAGAAAGAGAAAGAAAAAGTAGCAAGAAACTACAAAGAAACACAAAACAACATCAATAACATATAAAAACAAATCAAGTGGCAGACTACAAAGTCAAAATAACACAGAGATTTTTTGATTTGATTTGATTTGATTGATTAGCATTCAAATATCTCAGTGAATACAGAATACAGAATAAAGATTAGCACAAAGCAAAAAATCATGAGACAAGGCTAATCAATAGGTATTGGCTGAAGCATTTGCTTATTACGCCAACCCTTTTAACAAAAAATCTTTTGCATGCAGCTCCTGTACACAGGGCTCGAAGCAAAGAATAAAACAAAGCAAAGCAAAAACAAACAAACAAACAAACAAACAAACAAAAAAACTTTCCACCTTAGATAACTACATCAAAGCAAAACAATCAAGAGTTTCAGTATTATTATTTTTGCTCTTTTCATTCTCGATTAATATATTTTTCTAATACTCTATTTTTAAACATGTTTTTAAACAAGGAAAATGAACTACACCTTTTTAAATCACTGTCATAACTATTCCACAGGTTAACTCCTCTAACAGAAACACATCTCTGCTTTATGTTTGTCCTTATCTTGTTTTTTTTAAAGACATCTGTTCCCCTTAAGTCATATTGACTCTCTCTGACTTTAAACAGCTTCTGAATACGCGCAAAGCAAGTTATTTTGTGCTTTATACATTATCTGTGCCATTTTATATTCGACTAAATCATGAAATTTTAGGGTATTCAGATTAATAAACAAAATGTTAGTTGGTTCTATATAGTTTGATTGATTTATAATTCTTATAGCTCTTTTTTGTAACTGGAAAATAGGAAGAGTATTTGTTTTATATGCATTACCCCATATCTCCAGACAATAAGTCATATATGGAAGCAACAGAGAACAATAAAGTGTGTATAATGATTTTTTGTTCAGGACATGCTTTGTTTTGTAGAGAATAGCAATGGTTTTTGACATTTTTGTTGTCACATGATTTATATGAGACTTCCAGCTCAGCTTATCATCAATTAGCACTCCAAGAAATTTATTTTCATACACTCTTTCAATTTCAATTCCATTAACTCTGATTTTAGATACATTTTTCATTTGTCTAGTGCCAAAAATAATCAATTTTGTTTTCTTTATATTTAATGATAACTTATTTACATCAAACCAGTTTTTTTTTAAATATATTTAACTCCTTTTCTGCTGTAGTCAGAAGCTGTTCTAGGTCTTTACCTGAGCAATACAGAGTGGTATCATCAGCAAACAATACACATTTTAACAGTTTGGAAACACTACATATGTCATTTATATATAATATGAATGACATATGTCATTCACATATGTGAATGTGTGTGTGAATGGGTGAATGACTGGATATGTAAAGCGCTTTGGGGTCCTTAGGGACTAGAAAAGCGCTATATAAATACAGGCCATTTACCATAATATGAATAATTTAGGGCCCAGCACAGAGCCCTGAGGAACACCACAAGTTACCTTCAACTGATTAGATTTTACATTTCAATTTCAACATATTGATATCTGTCATCCAGGTAACTTTTCATCCACTTATGTGCTATCCCTCTTATGCCATATCTCTCTAGTTTATTCATTAATATAGAATGATCAATTGTATCAAACGCCTTTTGTAAGTCTATAAAAACACCAACAGTATATTCCTTATTATCTATTGCATTAGATATCCCTTCTACAAGTTCCATCACTGCCATCGAAGTGGACCTTTTCACTCTAAAGCCATATTGGTTATCACTTAGGAGATTATGCTTCTTTATATATTTATCAAGTCTATTAACAAATAACTTTCTAAAATCTTTGAGAACTGTGGGAGTAGTGATATTGGCCTGTAATTGGTAAACTGACATCTCTCTCCGTTTTTATGGATTGGAATAACTTTTGCTATTTTCATTTGTGAGGGAAACACACCAGTTCGAAAGGACAGATTACAAATGTATGCGAAAGGTTGCACTATATATTCTATAATACTCTTAACTAATTTCATGTCAATACCAAAACAGTTGGTGGACGTTTTATTTTTAAATGTCTTCACAATGTTAATTATTTCTCTATGAGTTACAGCACCAATAAACATGGAGGACACATTCTGAGTAATATGTTTATTTAGGTCATTATTATTTCTTGACTCTGGAATTTCTTTTGCTAAATTAAAGCCAACATTTACAAAGAAATCATTAAATTCATTTACAATGTCTTTAGTTTTATCAAGCACAATATCTTTATCTTTTTTAAAATAGTCTGGATAATTCTTATTTTATGAGCCCTTTTTGATTATGCTATTTAATATCCTCCATGTTTCTTGTGTGTTACTTCTACTTTGCTCCAATAATGTGTGGTAATATTCTTTCTTACTTGTTCTTATAATATTTACTAATCTATTTTTATATAACTTGTACTTTATCTCAGCATCTTTCGTCCTCTGTTTTATGAATCTCTTATATAGATTATTTTTCTTTTTACATGCATCTTCTGTCCCCTTTGTGATCCATGGCTTATTTGATCTGTGATGCTTTCTAGTGATTTTCATTAAAGGACAATGTTTTTCATATAGTAAAATTACAGTTGATAGGAATGCATCATATGCACTACTTGAATCTTCATTTGCAAAAACCTCATTCCAATTGTGTTCCTTTAAGTCCACCTGGAGGGCAGCAATGGCTCTTGTTGTTCTATGTCGTATCATATCAAATGTTTGATTCTTTTTTTTTAGTTTTAATCCCAAAATAATTTTGAAAAATTGCAAAAACAGGAAGATGATCGCTTATATCAGTTATAAGAAGTCCACCTACTATTTCATGGTCAATTTTATTTGTGAATATATTATCTATCAATGTAGCTGTATCAATTGTTATTCTACTTGGTTTTATAATTACAGGGAAAAGGAAGTTACTATACATTGTACTGATGAAATCTGTTGTTTTCTGATGTCCGTTTGGGTTTAGCAAATCTATATTAAAATCACCACAAATTATTTGCACTTTTTTATCATTTAGGTTGCTAAACGTAGCAGCAAGTTTTTCATTGAATGTCTCAAGGCATGATCCTGGTGTCCTATAGATGCAACTTATAATCTTCCAGTCCCATTTCACTAACTTTCTCATTATCGAGCCATGTTTCTGATATTGCAATTATATTAAACTTTTTTAACTTACTTAAACATTCCGTAATTTTAGAAATTTTTTTATACAGGCTTCTACTATTGAAATGTATGACCGACAATGCATTTGCCATTTTAATATTCATATTAAATTGGTCATCTGTATAGTACTCACAAGTACTATTATTGTTATTGTAGAAGTGATTATCTGGGTCAATGTTACTTTCAGGGTCATGCATGTTGTGCTCTGCATAGTTAAACGTTTTGAAGTTCATCTTCTCAGCGTGTGTGGCAAAATAACCTCCTTGACAGTCCTCATAATCAAAGTCTTCCTCTTCAATATCTCTGAATGGAAACCTATAATCTGTGTCCAAACTTGTCATTTATGTGTTTTTGTTGTTGTTTTTTCCATTGTTTTTTGAGCCATAAGGCCAGAAACACTTTCCATACCCATTGTTCATTATCCAATCGTCACTTTTCCAATAGATTCCATAGCAGATTCCTGATTACTTATATTGCTCTAAGTCTTTAAGTTCTCTTATCATCACAACTTTCGCTTCTTCTGGATTGCCATTTAGTCTTATAATTACTTTGCAGTTCCTCGTCCATGTCGCTTGTATCTTATTTTGTTTTCTCAGGCTGCGTGCCTGTCTTGCAATTTCAGCAGTCTTTTTCGTTAAATGTTCATTTAAATACACACCGGTCCCTTTTAGCTTCTTACCCTGTTTCAGTAACTCAATCTTTGTTTGTATGTAAAACAAGCGCAAATATGAAAAATATAATGGTTTGAAAATGTCCCCAAAACAGGGAGGAAATTTGTTTTTTTTACTACATCTGAACAGTCTGTTTACAGAAACATGTCCCCGACTAACAGGTTCTTCTTGACTTTGAAAAAAAAAGTGTGTGAAAAAATGTCTTCTCACACACACACACACACACACACGCACACACGCACACACGCACACACACACACTGTTTGTTTGTGTGTGTGTGTGTGATTAGATTGTTCCTGTAGTTGCCCTGCTCTTTTTATTTTTTAAATCTGTGAACAAACAGCATTATGCAGTAGTGATGGGATTTCCGGCTCTTTTTAGAGAGCCAGCTCTTTCGGCTCCCAACCGGCTCTTCAGGTTGTTTTGTTGCTTTAATTAATTTATTACTAACAATAATATAAAATTATGCACAAAAGGAATTACTAATGTAAAAAAAAAAGTGGTTTTATTTATATATGTTTATATATAAATATATGCGGTGGCCCCTAGAGACAAAACAAACTCCAATAAGCACGTACAAACTCCAAAGCACGTACAAACTCCAAAACACATTTCTAGCGTTAACTGAACTTCCAAAACAGGGAGTAACTTAAGTGTAACAAAACAGTGTAATTTAAGTGACCATGTGTGATCACTTAAATTACACAATTGAAAGCATATGTGTATTGTTTGTGTATTTATACACAAGCACTCATATATATTCAAATAACTTAAAAAAAATGTTCATTTACCTGTTACTACCACACACCAAATCCAGTCGTTGGTACTTCCTGGCTTGTGTAGCCACTAGGTAACAAAAGCTCAACACTGTGCCTAGCATTCTGGAGCACTTCTGTTGTCTTTTGTACGTGTTTTGGAGTTTTTACGTGTTTTGGAGTTTGTACGTGCTTTGTCTCTAGGGGCCACCGTAAATATACTTTTATTTATTCACTCCACATAAAATGTAATAAATAAATCATATAATACAAAAACCAACTATTCACATTTCAACTTTCAACTATTTAAATTTTCAGCTTTTTCCTTTTAAACTAATTTAAAGTGAAACAACACAAAACACTGCAAACCACAACACAATTAAATATAAATTAAAATATGAAAACAAAAAGAAGATGCACATTCTCTGTCAAATAGGCCTGCATGAATAAACTTTCTGAATCCTTTATCATCCGCCACTGAAAATAGTTGTGGATGATTACTATACCTTTCTAATGTGACGTTGTTGTCCCTGGCTCTCTTTCTTTCTCTCTCCCTCCCGCTGTGTTCCTGTGCTGTAACTATCGCCCCTCCCCCCTCTGCCCAGCGCAAAGCACAAGGCTTGTGTGCTGAGTGAAGGGGAAAAAGTGCGAGAGAGAGGGTGAGAGAAAGAAAAAAAACCCCACGGCTCCCAGTAACGCATTGTTCACTTCAAAGAGTCGGCTCTAAGAGCCGTTTCGTTTGCGACCAACACATATGCAGACAGCCTTTTTTGATTACTGACAGAATCTACAGTTTTGCTGTCTCATGGCTTCCACTGTCCACAGTTACAGTCATTAGGATTCACTGAATTTTTTTATTTTCCACTGGTTTAGAAAGAATGCATGCCCTCTTTCACGTTTACGATTTTACACATCAAGTCCTAATAAAAATGTACTGTTGTTTAACAGGTGTTGAAATTACACCATGTCATTATTAAACTAAGGCAAAATGCAGAATCAATGATACACAGATTCAATAGCTTGCAGCATCATTTTGAACAATAATAACTTGAAGGGATCTTTTCAGTATAACTTCTCATACATATCTTTCATATTATTATGGAGGAATTGTGGCCCCCTCTTCTCATTGCTTCAGTTCATTGAGGTCCACCAGGTATTCTTTATGTGCAACTCTTTTTAGGACCTGCCACACCATTTTACTCATGCTCTGAACTTTGACTGGTCCATTATAACAACTTGATTCTGTTCTTTTTCAGCTATTCTGCTGCTGATTTGCTGCTGTGCTTGGCCCAGTTATTTCTATAGTGTTTGGGAAATGCTTGTCCTTGAGTGTCTTTCATTATTATCATTATTATTATTATTATTATTATTGTTGTTGTTGTTGTTGTTGTTGTTGTTAATAATAATAATAATAATAATAATAATAATAATAATAATAATAATAATAATAATAATAAATCAAAACAGCATAAAATTGTCAGTATCAAACAATCAAACATCTAACGTTTATTTCTGTTCCAGGTCAGACTGACTTTCACCAGTCCCAGCTGGGAAGCCTCAAGCAAAAACAAAACACTGAAAACATTTAAGACTTCTCTATATGAGTGTATTCCTTTATAGATATAGTGTCACAGTAATCATGTGCAAATACAAACTGTTAATCTTGCAATTCCCATGGAAGCAATGAAGGTAGGCTGCTTCTGCATTTTAGTTTAATTTTTGGCAAATAAATCATGATATGGTGCAAAATATCATGTTTTGTTATTGATCCGAGTTTAGATTAATTAAAAAAAACATGACACTATGTTTTATTATCTCCTGATATGTAATTCCTTGGGAATGAAAGAGGGTGTATGTTCTTTTTACTGTATTCATTTATATGCATTTCTTCTATTTTCCCTGGCCCTCTCCTGACTGGTTTTTGGTTACCCATATCATCTCATGTATAAAAATCCTGGAAATGCTCCTGGGAGTTGTATTTTTAGCTTACAATCTGGCAGTGACAGTTTTTGGAAATGAGGATAGACTCTTCCTCTTTTAGTGTTTGCTATCCTTAAGAAGATATTTCACGCTTCCATAAATATCAGAGCAAACTATGATCAGTGCTATCTGCCCTGATTATAAACGAACCTAAAAATAGAAACAGCCTGACACTTTGAACAATCAGAGTGCAGCAGTGTCCATGTCCAACTCCAGCAGATGGCGTAACGAATCAAGAGGCACAAGGAGAGAGCGAGTAAGGGTGTGATGGTAGAACAAGAGAGTCTGCTCTCCACACTATCACACCTTATCATCCTGGCTCTCCGGCTATGCACCTGCAACCTCTCCTTGGAGCCCCCCTTCTTATCACCCTCCTCTTTTTTCCGTCCTCCGCCCCGGCGGTCGGACAGAGGTAGTGCGCACTCAGCAGCGGTAGTGCGCAAAGCGGTCGGCATGCACCTGGAGAGAAACCGCCCCGCCAAGCCGGCCAAGGGCTTAACCAGAGACGCAGCAGGATGCGGAACGATGCTCTAACGACAGTGATATAGCAGCAGAGCACCGGGTGGATATCAGAGCTGCAGCATGGGCGTGGGAAAGAGGCGCAATGACAGCGATGTGATTCCATAGACATAAGAAAAGTGGGTGGGGGGAACCCGAGTTACGTTTGGAGTTGTGCATTTTAATGCTTCGATTTGGTTGCTCTATCTGAAATTCATCAGACACAATACTTTGTTTCACCTCCCGGTCTACCTTCACCGGAGTTTAAAGGGATGGAGAAAAGCGCACAGCAGCAGCCCAAAAGCGCAGAGAGACCAGCAGAGGACATCTCCAAAATACCCGACGAAGAGCTGCTGAAGTGGGGTAAAGAGGAGCTGGTGAGGCGGCTGCGGAGGGCAGAAGCAGAAAAAAGGGGCGCCATCGTGGAGCACGGCAATCTGATGCGGGAGGTGAACCGGAGACTCCAACAACACCTGAACGAGATACGGAGTTTGAAGGTGAGGTCGGGTGGTGCTGATGAATGGGGATCCCGGGGAGCCAGGCTGCGCCAGGGCCCGTGTGGGGTTTCTTCCAATGTGTAGACCATGTGTAGACAGCTTGCTGATTGAAACAAGTGTAGGCTCTGCATGAGAGGAAATATGGCCAGGTTACAGGGGTAAATTTAAGGTCAAATTTAGCTTTAAATAAGCAGATTAAACCTGTTGCTTCTACATGCAGGAATTTGGAAACATCAATAAAAGGAAAATTGTATCTTTTACATCTGTTTTATGGTTTATTATTATGTGCTAAACAACATGTTAACTTAGAGTACGTTTTCTGAGAAACTATTTTTAATGCAATTTTTTATTTTAATTTTCTGCACTAAAAAATCCGTTAGTGGAGCTGGTAGACTAATACTGCCAATTATCATTGACTGAAGCTCCAGTTTCATTAGTGGTTATTTATTGGTTGTGTCCTTGACAAACCAGTTTATCCTTTAACTAATAAAATGCTGAAGAAAAATGTCCATCACTCTGCCCTGCCTCTACACTTAGCGTCTAAGAAGCTAAAGACACACACGCACACACACATAATCTTCTTCATCAAAGGTTCATTCATAGCAGAAATGAGTATGTAATCTCTCCATGTGCTTCTCTGTGTGTGTGTGCTCTATGTAAACCAGGACGTGAACCAGAAACTGCAGGAGGACAACCAGGAGCTGCGGGACCTGTGCTGCTTCCTGGATGACGACCGGCAGAAAGGGAAGCGGGTGTCGCGGGAATGGCAGCGATTGGGCCGCTACAGCGCTGGCCTGATGAGGAAGGAAGTTGCTATCTATTTGCAGAAGCTTAAGGAGCTGGAGCAGCGACAGATGGAGGTGATCCGGGAGAACCTGGAGCTCAAGGAGGTGTGCCTCATGTTAGAAGAGGAAAGGGCCACAGTTGTGGCTGGAAGCACAGTGGGAACTGCTGGTGGTCAGGGAGGCCCTGGCTGCAGGAGCTCCATTGACAGTCAAAGCAGTCTGTCTCAGCTGGGCAGTGGCATGCCTACACCAGGCCTGTGGCGGGATGTTGGTGATGGAAGCAGCACCTCCAGCACGGGGAGCACAGACAGCCCAGATAACCCTCACCATAAACCCTCCCCTCTTGGCTCCAATTCAAGCCCTGGATCTGGCTCAAGATGCAGCTCTTCAGGACAAAAGAGAGATGTTTGTGAATTCAGTGGGAGGAGGCGTAGCTCCACCACGGAGTACCACACCTTTCCCCAGTCCTGCCGGCCCCGTGGAGGGTCCCTCACCAACCTAGAGCCTCACAGCTTTCGAGGACACAGCCCAGAGAAACACAGCAAGTCTCCTAGCAGGCTACCTTGTGACTCCCACTCCAAACCCTGCAGCTCTGACCTACTAGCCCAGAAACAGCTACTGATGTCAGGACAGGCATGTCCAGGCAGTGGCAAGGGCTCAGCTAAGTCCAGCCCAGATCTGAGTCAGCGACACCGACAGGTAAACTCAGCAGGGGCTGGGAGTCCTGAAGCCAAGCAGGTAGCAATGGGCACACCTGAGCACCTGAGAAAAGGGCACGTCATTGTGGGAAGTCCAGAGTCTATACGGCACCACTATCACTATCATCAGAGCCCAGGGGTGGAGCACAGCAAGGGGAAGTATAGTAGTGGCTCCCCTGGCAGGGATGGGGGTCACAGGAGACCAGCGGGTGAAGAGATGACCCCCCACCACCAGAGTCTGTACAACGGTAGGCACATGGTAACTCTTATCTTGTATTTTTTCATTCATAAACCATTTTATGACACATAAATGAACACTTAGACATTTATAGAGAGCTGCACTAACATACTGTTTTATCTAGCTAGAAAATGGTGGAGGCAAGGACTAATAATGACCAAATAGAGATATTTTTATCAATTACATGAGCCATGCATTCAATTCAATTCAATTTTATTTATATAGCGCCAAATCAAAACAACAGTCATCTCAAGGCACTTTATATTGTACAGTAGATTCTACAATAATAGATACAGAGAAAAACCCAACAATCATATGACGCCCTATGAGCAAGCACTTTGGAGACAGTGGGAAGGAAAAACTCCCTTTTAGTCCATGTTAGTGGTGTACCTATTAAAGCAGCAAGATAAAGGAACTAGAAAGCTGATATAAATGCTTTAACCTCCTGAGACCCGAACTCTTCCACAACATGCATTTGTAATTTCTCTTTGATATTTGGGCATATTGGGGCCCGATGAATGTAAAAACAAAGAATTACCAGATTTTTTTTTTTTTACCTTATTTTTGTTTTTAAGAAAAATGAGAGCCACAAATGAGGATATTCATTTAAAATTTTGATAGAACAGTAGCAGTATAATGTCCTCGTAAGTGGATATCAGGCCCATGTAGAGCAAAATTGAGTATTTTGGTCTAATAACCCAAAATGTGATGTCCACATATGTGGACGGCAGGTCCTAGGAGGTTAATATTTGTTTATCATCATCTCAGTATATTATTTTTTAAAGTATTGCTTCAGATTGTTAAAACTTATTAAGCATATAGAAGATTTGTTATGTAAATACACCTTAGTCTATTTGATGTAATGCTTTTTTTTACTTGACTATTCTAATAATTTTCAATCAGGCTTCTACTCCCATATTCCACCTTTCATTTATATTATTTGTGATTCAGATTCATTTTGTATATCCTTACATGTATAAAAAAAGTTGAGCCGTTTGAATTTTCCAACATAAATAAAAAAATTCAAAGTGTATTTTATCTTTTTACTTTTTAAGCAATCAAAATAAGTGAGTTAGTTTAGCTTAGAAAATGTATGTTAAGCTACCTGGTGGACAGTTATATAGTGAGTACTGGAGTAGCATTAAATTATCACCTGACCTTAGGCAAGAAGCATAAAAATACTTTAAAACATATTTTTGGCAAATAAAGTTCAAGTGTGAAATTTAGTTTTTGAGTTTGAATGTAACTTAAATGAAAGTTTGTTTTTATAACAAGCTTTTAGTTGCTAATATTATTAAAAAACAGAAAAAAGCACATGTAATCCATTTATTAGCAATAACTCTCTTGACCAAAAACTGATGCAATATCAAAACAGTTCAGGAAGTAGAGAATGGAAGTGAGAATTTATGTACATAAATTCTCATTATTTTACAGTGTTGTAGTATAAAAAACAAACTAATGGACTGCTCATGGACTTTCTAAACTGTGATAGTCCCAAACTCTTAAGTGTAAAGTCACAGTAATGGATAACCTTGGTTCAAGGAAACACAAGATTAAGTTAACTCATAGAAAGTCCTGAGGGCTTAGCTAGGGTTAGACGTGGCCTACGAGCCAGACCTACAAACATAGTCGCATGTACATGTATGCATGCACATGCGCACACAGTGACAGCTGAAGGATGAGTAGACAGTATTTAGGAATGGAAACAAATAAAGAGAGAGTTTAACATGCATGTACATATAGTGCAGCTTACCTGTGTGCATGCGGGCACACAGGTAAGTGTGACTATATGCCCACTCATTTTTATTAACTCACATCTGACAGCTGCTCAGCTCATCTGAAACGCTCACATGGAATTTTTCCACATGCACACTGCACAGGCTCCTTCAATTTTTGACAGCAAAAGGACTCATGACATTCTTTGAAACAGCTGAGCTGATTTGAAATGCATTGGCTTGGCTTTTAAGCTTGACTTAATTTTGGCTTCCATTAAATATTCCAAAGTCCTCCCTTGTGACTCTTTGCTTTAGTTGTTTCTCTGTGTTTTTGAGCATCGACTTTGGATGTGAAAAACACAGCATATCGGCACAACAAGCTCACACCAACTAGGGTGGTCTAAAAAATCGATAATCACATATTAATTGATACTAAATTAAATCACTTAATTAATTCATGCAATATTACAATATTCGCTTGCAACGATCGATATCCTCTAGTTGCACCGCTGCAGACAGACGGGCGTTCAGCTCCTCCTCTCACTAACAGCTGAAGTATTTAACATTCATGATATTGAACTACACTTTGGGATGATTTTTAGTGGTCAATACATGTTTTCAAAACATTCAATTATAAACAGTTATTGAAAATGTTAACCTGGCTGGTGCACATGTTAACATTAGCTTCTTAACTATTAGCAGTTACCCATTAGCCTGCATTAGCCACCTGTTATAATCACGTAGCGGCTCGTGGACTTGGGTTGCAGGTGGAATATTGAGCCATGACTTAAGGATTACGGACACACAGTGAACTGGAGAAGTTGCTGGGCAGTGCACAGCAGTGGGGGAACTGTTGCTGAACTGAGCAGAGCATCCAGAGAGTGGATGACTAATCCGAGCAAGCAGAATAAACTCGAGCAGAGCACCACAGTCAGATGGTTTAAGGTCTGAACAGCTGAGCTGAGGATGTTGAGTGCTGCAGACTAAGACGAAAAAGTGTGAATGGTAGATAAGAGAGATGCTACAGGGAGAAGCAGACAAGATGATGAACTTTTTTACTTTCACAATAATTTATTCAAATGTTTCTTATTTTGTTTTAAAATGCAGGAAGCGACTAGTTCAATCTTTCACAGTGAGCTTTAACTTTTCCATAATGCTCTTCTGCAGTCAATGAGTGGAGCATAATCTCCTCTGTAGTAGCAGCTCTGTATTCTAGAGTCAGATATGAGCCCATCTGTCTGAGAGCTTGGCCAAAGCTGGGACATGCAACAGAACAATGATCCCGAGCACACCGGCAAATCACAATAGAGATTGACAGACCACGTGACTTTCGCGCATTGCTTTGTGGGTACCCGTGGCAACAAAATGAAAACACTGCATCAAGCGCTAGTATTTCCAGCACCAGTAATCATTAATTCTGCAGTTTTAATCCCTACTTGCATTTTATTTGCCCCAAAAACAGTTATGTACAAAACGACGGAGAACACAGCAGGTCCGTACAAAGACAGACCTGATGAAAAGGCAAAAAATAGGACGAGGAAAAAATCAAAGGAGTGAAAGGGTTAGACCCATACGAGCATACAGAGTGGAGTAAGGACGTTAGCGTGCTGCCCAACTTTCATCACGCACATATTTATTATTATATGGTCCTAAGTGTGAGTGTATGCACTTCATGTTTATTAACTTCAGATCCCTGCAACAAGCCCAGGTCCAGTTTACTTTGGTGATTTGGACTATTCCATTTCACAGCTGTTGTTACATTTTTTTCCTTCAGAATTTTCAATCTCTATGCTCTAGTGTTGTCTGTCCAAAGGAATTGTTTTGTGGTTTCTTCAGATGCAACTTTGCAAACCTTTGTCATGCTGCCATGCTCTCTTTAGAGAGAAAAGGCTTTCTCCTAGCAATCCTTTCAAGCCAGCCATACAGTCTTTTTCTAATTGCACTGTCATGAACTTTAATATTTACATACTGTCTGAGGACATTAGGGTCTAAGATGCAACTCTCTGGATAATTGAAAACTCTGCTTTGATAGAGGTGGTCACACTTGTTGATCAACTAATCAAATGCATTTGATCTGCAGCACCTGGCTCTATCTAATCTCTAAATTACTTTTTACATGACTGTACAACCCAGACCATTTTCATGATTTTTCCAATTTCACAGGATTGTATGTTGTGAATTTGTCCCTGGGCTAGACTGTCAACACAAACTATGACTGTTTTATTCTAAAACATTTGAAGAAGAATATTGCCTCACATTTATTTAGGAGTCATGATGTGAACTATGATATCACCGGTGCTGTAAAAAACATAGAATACATGAAAAAATCATGTATTTTTGGCCATAACACAATCTTTGTTTATCTCCTGCCCAAACCTGCCTCCCTGCATCCAAAATGAAATTAGGTTTTGACACACAGTAGGAGAACCAGAGGGAACTGCAGAGGCAAGTGGGCAAGTGGTTAGAACCATACTTCAATGGCTCAGTGTAAAAATAGGTTCAGAAGACGGCAATCTTACACCGGAAATTGGCCACATTTTAAATCAGGGTATACAGTTCAGATGCCACCAAGTATAAGAAATACAATGGCACATGTTTTTGTTATTTTGGCTATTTTGGCTTTGTACATCACCATAGTAGAATTTAAATCAAGATCCCATCCCATCCATCCCATCCATCCATCCGCTTCCACTTATCCTTTTCAGGGTCGCGGGGGACGCTGGAGCCTATCCCAGCTGTCACAGGGCAAGAGGCGGGGTACACCCTGGACAGGTCGCCAGTCTGTCGCAGGGCCAACACACAGGGACAGACAACCATTCACACTCACTCACACATTCACACCTAGTGACAATTTCGATTATCCAATTAACCTATCCCCACAAGCTGCATGTCTTTGGACGGTGGGAGGAAGCCGGAGTACCCGGAGGGAACCCACGCAAACACGGGGAGAACATGCAAACTCCACACAGAAAGACCCCGGCCTGATGATGGAATTGAACTCAGGACCTTCTTGCTGTGCGGCAACAGTGCTAACCACCGTGCCACCGTGCTGCTCCAATCCAATCCAATCCAATCCAATCCAATCCAATCCAATCCAACTTTATTTATATAGCACTTTTAAAAACAACAAAATGAATCAACAAAATAAATACATAATTGAAAAAGAAAATAAAAATAAATCAGTGTATATATTAAATATTAAAACATGAATAAAATAAACAATAAGATATACAATGAATAAGATTAACAAAGTAAAAAGATTAAGAGTGACCAACAGCTGACTAAAAACTGACTACAAACTGACTCTGATAATACTCCTAGAAAGCCTTTGAAAAAAAAGTGTGTTTTTAAAAGTGATTTAAACATTTCAAGTGTTGGGGCCAACCTAATATGGAGGGGCAGTTTGTTCCATAGTTTGGGGGCCACAACAGCGAAAGCACGGTCCCCCCGGTGTTTCAGTTTCGACATGGGGACAGCAAGGAGTGACTGGTCAGATGA
The DNA here is from genome assembly GCF_013358895.1 of Oreochromis aureus. Lineage (NCBI taxonomy): Eukaryota > Metazoa > Chordata > Actinopteri > Cichliformes > Cichlidae > Oreochromis > Oreochromis aureus. The sequence goes on along the minus strand of NC_052954.1, from coordinate 4,611,375 downwards.
TCTGAGAGACCTTTGTGGAGTGTATCGGTGTAGAAGGTCTGACAGGTAAGAAGGAGCCAGGCCATTTAAAACTTTAAAAGCAAGCAATAAAATTTTAAAATGAATTCTAAAATGGACAGGCAACCAGTTAAGGAGGCAAGAACAGGGGTAATGTGCTCACGTTTGTGTGTCCCTGTCAACAGGCGAGCAGCAGCATTCTGGACCATTTGCAAGCGTGATAGTGAAGCCTGATCAATACCAATATAAAGTCCATTACAATAATCAAGGTGAGTGGTCACAAATGTGTGCAAAACTCTCTCCAAGTCACAAAAAGACTTGGAGAGAGACTTAAGTAAAAACTTTCAGCTTTATTTCTCAAGGTTGAACTAAAATATAACATTAACTGTTTCAAATAGACATCTATTTTTATACACAGTTCTCACTGCCAGGATTAAGTTGTGATGGACAAGGCTTAGCAGCGACTGACCTTTCAAAATAAGAGACAACATAACTAACTTGAAAATATGCATGAGGGCTATTTAAATAAGAAAAGTGTGATTTGTCAAACATACACGTGACACAGTAGGGAAGGACAAATCTTGCCAGCTCTATGTCTGTCTGCTTGTGCAGTGGCTCGTTTACATAAAGAATGCCAAATGCTGTCTTAAAAATCTTCATATTCCCGGGAGATCCTTGTTTCAAGCATTCAGTAATCAAGCTCATGGCTGCTGTAGGACATACTAACCAGCATTAGTATGAGTAGAACAAAAATGAGGTGTTCCTTTTTAATTTGTGTATTTTCAATCTGTTATTTTAAACAATAGTTAAAAAAGTATGATGCACTTTCACTGTCACTTTCCCATTGTAAGACAACATTAAAGGTCGTAGTTAGGTTTTGTTATATAGCACTACATCACAAAGTGCACATGACCCTTCCTACTGAAACATGACTGTATAAATACTGTGTTGTGGTAGTCCAGCATCAGTTATGATTCCTACTGTGCTGAGTGGAAGTGCTCTATATTACAGCTGAGACCATGGGAAATAGCTTTGTATCTTAGGTGGACACAGGATGCCTGACTCAGCTATTACTAGGAAACAATAGTGGCTGGATGTACTGTACTGTAAACTGAGATGCTGCACTACTTTTCATATATCCTACTATGAAAGAGAACAAAGCATATGCTTTTGGTAGAATTTACAGTATAGAAAATCACAAGCTCCTCAAGTTTTCTGTCTATTAGCTCTCAGAGAGAATAGCGAGTAACAAAAAGATGCACGGACCTAAAAAAGTAAATTGATCTGAAAACTGAGTCAGATGCTATGAAAGCCCGGTCTGGTTATAAATGGTTTAACTAAGAACACGGACGTCACCATAGCTGGAATTTTAGCTGCAGGAGACTAAATTCAGGAGGCAGGAACACAAATGCTGATTTAGTTTATTAAGATTTAATTTGCTCCAAATCAAGACTTAATGAGTTTTTTGGCATTAAAATTAAGTTAAATGCTCTTTGTAGATATTCAGAGGGAAATGCTGTTGCAGGAAGAGTTGCAGGGAAGCTGAAGCTTACAGTGAATGAATCTGGATTTTACACACTATGGTGAAGAAATTAACAACATGCTCTTCAATAAGCCAAACAAAATATCATCTGACCAACTATGCAACTGACCCTATCCCAAAAAGGTCACAAAAATGGTGCCAAAATGACTTTCTGTTGGCTTTAGAGTCCAGCTTTTTCATACATATACATGAAACACAGCGGTGGGACAGAGGCATTTTGTGCTACCCATTTAAGAGACACAGGCTTTCAGCACACCTGTGCAAATTTTCAAGTTTGTTTAGGCCCTTAAATAAGATATTTATTTGTGTAAATAATAATAAGATACAACAAAGCCTTCAAACTATCAGTGCTCAGGTGTTTATCTCTAAAAGCATATAAATAGTTTTAAAAATTACCCTCACTTTAGTTACCTACATACATTAATATATACGTATATATAAATTATAATAACTGATGCTATGCTAACTAAATAATTCTTTACTAAAGTCACTACAGATTGTTGGCTGCACCTGCACTTGCTGCCCATGCTACCTCAAGTATCTGTGGTACGATAGAAGAACATGGAGTTTCTGAATTTTAGCTCCTTGTGACATCCAAGTTGGTTATTTTATAAAAGAATTATTATATTCTGCTTCTGCTTCCTTTGTGCTGTCTCCTTTCTGTCTTTCTGTCTCCATGCCTTTGGACTATAGCAGCTGGATAATACAAATTCTTAATTGAAGCGCTTCACTTCTTGTGGCAAACCTACATGCAGCCAGTCTAAATCTTCATTAAGCAGGTTCCATCAAGGGCCAGCACCTTTACAAATTGAGGTCATTAACATCAATAGGCTCTCTGCTCTCCAGTCTTGGTGCACTAAATAATTGAATAGGCGCTATGTAATTTTCACCCTTTATAGTAGCACTGCTATGCTGGTATCAGTATATGGTGTGTATCTAATGTGACGCTCAGGCTGTCTACTGGGACTGTAATTGAGGTATGTCAATTTTAGAGATATACACATTAAAAGATATCAGATACAGTACTTTATAATAACAAATGACACTAAATGAAGTGTAATATGGGTGTATTCATGTACTCACCATAAATATACTCAAGTTTAAAGTTGGTCATATATTTTAATGCCATTTAAAGATATGTTATTTGCAACTATTCAGTAGCAATTTTATTTTCGTTCATACTGCATAGATAGAAGATGACATGATACAATTTTAAATTCAATCACATAAAATCAGATGTGGGCTGTAGCAGTTATGGCATCTTTATTAAGGTAGTACAGTGAGCTTTTAGCACCTATTACACTATTTCAAAGGGGAAAAAAAGAGTTGTGCTTCAGTAAATATTCATTGTTATTCTGAGGGATATACAGTGCATCTAGAAAGTATTCACAGTGCTTTGCATGTTCCACATTTTGTCATGTTACATCACAATATTTTATTCACGACTGGATCATGAAAAAAAAATCAAATCTGTTGCATTTTTGATATCACTGTTTTTTTTATGTCATACGGTACGGGAGGAAGTTTCTGGGAATTATGTGTGGATTGCATTCTGCAGCTAAATAATCAACTGTGCAATGTTCAAATTTAATCGTGACCGCACCAAAAAGAAAACAGAAAATGAGAAAAAAAGCATGTTGGCACTGCTTCAGATAGAAAAAATTATTTTGGTATTACCTGCCTTTCTATGTTTTTGACACAGTTTGTATGGTGCTTTGATTTCTTGGCAGACCTTAAGTAGTAAAATATCTCCACACTACCAACTTCCTTAGACCCTTCTTTTCAACAAATAGGGATCCTTGTCTTATGAGCCTTGGGCTGCATCGATTGGGGTGTTAAGTTTTCATTAAGATTTTTTGTTGTTATTTTGTCTTTTATCTTGCTCATACTCCTAGCATGCTGAATGGCACAGATGCAGCAGCCCAAACATTAGCACATGTGCTGGTGTTGGATGCTCTTCCGACACTCTGTGTTGTCTGTGTCAGCTAAACCTGATGTGGCTCCAACTCTGTTCCAACCACATGATTGATTTAGCGTGACACAATTCTGATTGTTGGTGGCTTTTTGTGTTGTCGGTCAAAATGTGGATGGAATGAGTTCTATCGATTTTACAATTTACTTTGTACAAGTTATTTCGGCATAATTACCTTTATCATTTCAATGATTAGCCCTAGATATAAAGGGCTGTTACAGTTCTTCTGTTGAATTTGTGTAAGATAAGTTAATGATGATATTTAATTAGCAAGCTAAGAGGACAGTAAATCTAAAGGGGGAAAAAATATGTTAGTAAAACTGCAATCACCAATTATTATCAGTATTTTCATCTAGAAAATGCTAAAAATGTACATCCAGCAGCCACAGCTCTACTTTGGCCCCTGGTTTATTGCACAGGATTTATCTCCTTCTGCTATCTCCTGAGCGAGCTTGACATTAATGTGAAATCCAACAGTGCTATTTTTCTCAGTTCTGACAAAGCTCTTCTGGATCTAGAGGGCCCATACAATTGCTTTTTCTGGAGTATGAGGAATGATCAAAAAGCTCTAGGAATTGGCCCTTTATCAAAAACTTGCCTAATTTTATTTGGCCAATATCCTGTTCCAAGTCTTCCCAGGCGTGTCCAGACAGCTGGACAAGTAACGGCTTTTTCAGATTGCTACCATTTTGATCCCTTACGCTGTGGCCTCCACAGCTACGACATGGCCAAGAAACACTTGCATTGAGCAAACACCAACTTCTCTTTCCAGCTGACCCAAATGACCCAAGAGTCTCACTTTTCCAAACCTGAAGGCAGTACCTCACTTGAGGATGAGCAAGGTTAAGAGCATGCTTATCCAGTATTCACGGTGTTGTACACAGTAAAATCCAGGGGGCAGTGTTATGCATGTTTCTATCATGCTATCACATGCTGGCCCAAACCATATTTAGTCTAGTCACAAGATTTATCTCCCTCTTCTGCTCCCCAAAGAAATGAAAAGAAGTTGAAGGATCTGCTTGGTTTGAGATAGACACATGCAGGATCTCTCTGTTAGTCCTTTTGTTTAGTGGTTGAGCTGTTATTTTGAGCCCAGCTGGTCTGGCTGTCAACTCAGGTTATATTTGTGCTGAATCAGATGGGAAAAATGAGTGTGCCAAACTCATTAGGCTCTGTACATAGCCAGAAGCCAAAGTAGGCTCTAATGGTGGTTGGTTAGTTACAAAGTCTTTGTTCTTGCACAGAAGGGGATCAGAAGATTTTCCGTGCTTTTTTTAAAACCCAACTTGTATCTTGAATAAAGAATGCGTGGCAGATACCCGATCATGGAAACAGCCATACCCATACACAGGTACATTCAAAATCGCATATCGCATAATCACACACAAGCTTATTTACACACACAACTGTGGATGTGTGTATATATATATATCTTATAGCTACATGCACACACACAAGCCACATAAAGGCTAATGAACACATTTCTACAACAGTGCACAGTATATGTCCAAATGTAAGTATGTTTACACTCTTTGAGGGTAACTGGAACAGCATGCAGGCATTAGATGGGTGAAGAGGCATGAGGTTGTGGCTCTCAACTCTGACTGATTCAGTTGCATCTGTTTTCAGCTCCATCACGCCTGTCACCACTGTGAGGGTCACACACCACGCAGGAGTTGTTTAATGAATGGGAAACATTAATTGATATTTACAGTGCAGCAGGTAAAGGGGAGGAGGTACCCTGCTAATAGCTAGCCAACAACTGGTCTGTTGTAATGTTCTGGTTGGATCTTGTGCTTTTTCTTTGTCTTATATTTTTGTCAACCGTGGACCAATGCACAAAAAGCATTAACAAAACATCCATCATGCCAGAGTTGACTGTTAGCTAATTTACATCTGCAGTCTCCACGGGTGCACGCAATGCAAACATTAAACACTAACCCTTAAATGCATCACCATTTCATAAACACACAATTATCTGTACAGGCGTAAAAAGCTCTCTAATTAAAGAGAAAAATTATGAATTAGCTAAATGGAACATCTGAAAAATTCAAAATTTTGGGGGAAGAATAGAGATATTACTTTCTAAACTGGCTTCACCAGGAATCTCAGTGTGCAGAAAAAAATACTGGCATTCCAACAAACCATGAGCTGAATCATTTACTAGAACTGACTAACACATACTGAACAGTCCTGAAGGTACTGTTCTCCTGGTAGATAGAGTGAGGTCTATAGGTCTCAGATCACTACTGGCGATTATTCCGTTTTGCATCAGTATTGGATTTAATAGAAAATGTTTCTTCAGTTAAAAATTCAAGTCTCTGACAACAGAAACTCATAGACTGTTAGAATATCTTAGAATATGTTTGCTTTACTTTTTACTTTAATGACAACACCTGATGAGTAGCATGGACTTCTCAAAAAGCTTCTTCCAGCCTTGTGCAGGTCTTCTTTCTGTCTGATGTACTTTGACAGCTCTTTGGTCTTGCTCATGGTGGTGGAGAGGTTGGAATGGAAGAAATTGATTCTGTGGACAGGTGTGCTTTGTAGACAAAATTTGTAAATCATTGTAATCTGTGGGAGGCAGTGTTTGGCTGAGTTGTAGGGGATCAAATACTTAGTTTACTCAGTAATATGCAAATCAGTTCATAACTTTTATTTAATATATTTTTCTGGATTTGTGATTGACAGCTTCCACAAACAGTGGAGTACAACATTCTCTTTTTTGTCTTAGCCTCAAAATATTACATACTATACCTTTAAAAACATTCAGATCATTACAATTCATAATAATGTTTTGAAACACTTGTATATAGTCATGTATAGCTATAATGCTCCCACCAAATAGTCACTCAATTGTAGTAGAACTACAATTATTAGTAAGAGAAGTAGGGTAATGCTGGGCTGAGATGATCTGGAATGGTGCTCCGCCACCTTCTGGCTAAAACCTGTACGAGCTGTCGTAGGGTGAGAGGTGGGCTGCACCTTGGAAAGGTGATTAGTCTGTTCCAGGCCTGTCATTCACAGTCACATTCACACCTATCACTAATTAAGTTAACATGTCTCTAGGAAGAAGCTAGAGAATCGTGGCATGCACGGGGAGAACTACAGCAGGTGTGGTTTCGTTTCGTGGTTTTGTTACAAGATCTCACTTACAGTATAAAACACCTTGAGATGATTGTGATCTGTTGCTACATAATTAAAATAATACAATTTTTGAAGATTTTGACTTCATATCTGTTTAAATTTTGTGGTTTCTCAGCCCTTTTTTGTGTTTTTCTGTCTCTATCTTACACGCACATGTACACACACACACACACACACACACACACACACACACACACACACACACACACACACACACACACACACACAGAGACAGGGGCTTAAGGGTGTCATGTAACAAGCTTGCACTCTTCAGATAAGCCTGTTTAGCAAGTGCTGGTCTAATTGAATTACTGTGCTGCAGACAGTTTGTGTGACTGTGTGTGTGTGTGTGTGTTTTATGCTCTGACGTTATGGTCTGACGCAAGGCATCAGAGCACAACGTGGACTTGGCCTGTTTTGGTGTCAAACTGGAATGTAATTTGTGTCTCTCAGAGATCTTGACTAGGAGGGAGAGATGGAGCCGGGACTCCATCTCTGTGTTCGTCAATCTGCTGACGTCAGTCTGATTTTCCATCCTACATCTGCTCATCCTTTCTCCTCCCATCCGTTTCTGTCCATTTCTATTTCTAAATCAGGCCTCTCCTGTTTGGGAACTGGCAGTTTTTCATCATGAACTACTGCCCTGACTTAAGACATACTTACATAAATCTTTGCTGTAAAACCGGTACATGTGTGGTTACATCATTTCATTTTACAAAAATTATATTGGCAGATTTAGTAATTTAATTTCATAATAGTGGCAACAAAAAGGTATCAAACCCCAAAACCACCGGTATTACATTACTGACTATGGTCCAGATTATTTTAAAAATCAGTTTTGTGAATTTCAATGTTTTATCGTGTACTTTGACAACTCAGTTTATCCTCTGTCTCTGGACCATTCTTCCCAAAGAAAGCTTTCAACTAGACTTTCAATTTTTCTTTTTAATATTACTAAGAAAGAGAAAATAGCTCCTTACCACTTTATTTCTCCCAGTTTCTTCTTATCCAGACACTTCTCCCTGTTCTGTTTGTCGCCATCATTACATTCTCCTTGAAATTAATATAGGTTTGTCAGATTTCCATAATTTGTTCAGAAATTAAAAAACAAAAGGTTGTTTTCAAGGAAGCCTAGTTTTCTAAAGTAGTACAGTAATTTATTTCCTGCCTCTGTCACTTTTTCGAATTCTGTTGCCTGTAAATAGGCAAAGCTATTAGCCCAGGAGCAGATAGAGTAAGATCACTTAACTGTAGTGATTTATGTACACCTACTGGATATTTCATTACATCCTTCTGGCTGAAATTGCAGCAAAAGGATTTGTTGCTTTTGTATCACAGTTCAGCAGGCGATTTAGGAAATGAGAAAGGCCTCTTTTTGTCATTATTCATCTGTTAATGGTCCCAGAGTTAAACAGGCTCAATCTCCAACAATGGCTCATCTTGATTAACATTACTATTGAGTGTGATATTCCATAAATTTATCAGTTTCACTACAAATTTAGACATTTTCCCCTGGTGTAGCTTGAGTTGGCTGTTTATCATTCACTTCCCACAGGTTACACTTGTTTATCAGGGACTGTAGTTTTTCTAGTTCTGCTAATCTCTCTCTTTGTCTTTCTCTCTCTCTCTGTCTGTGTGTATGTGTGCTTCATCAAGTGAAAACACAGCAGTTTTGTTGGGCTCAGCTGACCTGGGCTCACATTACTGTGCATAGGCAGAAAATAGCCTATCTTCATGGAAAGCTCAGAGTGTATGCACAGACAAACACATCGCCATCTAGTTAGTGTCAAGGGAGCACATATATTACCCTACTGCTGCTGCTAGTAATAAACACAAGCTATGTACTTGTGGATACCTGCACCGTTTGAGCTGTCACTAAAACAAATGTGGGCATAAACGCATTCAGAGATGGTCTGACCATCTGAACTACTTAAGTATATCTCGCTGTTACGTAAAAAGCCACATGTGACATTTGAAGACTGCAAGTACCTTCCATATTAAATAAGTCTTACATTCAAAAATGTTTAGTTGACCAGTTGTCAGTAATATTAAAGCGAGGAGGGTGGGCTGACTTTTTAAACACCTATAATGCCACAAAATTTGGCACTATGGAACTGGACTATAAGTTTAATGATTTGGTTGATTGAAAAATTCCTACTATGGCTACTATTAAATAGACTGGTGCCTGTAGCATCCCAGTACTAGAGACTAGCTTGTTGGCTTGTGAGTATCATTCATGGAGAAAATGAATGCCTTTATATAGGCTAAACTGACATATAACCACTCAAAGCAGTGAGCACTGACATTGGCTGTAGGAGGTAGAGCAGGTCACCTACTGATTGGAAGGTTGGTAGTTCGATCCCATGGGCAAGATACTAACCCCAAGTTGCTCTCTGATGCATCAGAGTATGAATGTGCGAATGTAGTTAAGACATCACTACACTTAGAGAAAGTGCTTGTGAGAATGAGTGTGACTGGGTGAATGTGGCACGTTGTATAGAGCGCTTTGAGTACTCTGGGAGAGTAGAAAAGCGCTATATAAGAATCAGTCCATTCAGCACAGACACATTAATCTACAAAGAAAGGTCTGCTATTGCTAGCCCTCCAAGTGTTAGCAGACCCCACAAGTTAAGCTGACATTGTCTGTGTTCAATCCTCTATGTAGTGCATTTCAGTGTAATTTAAAATCAAATCAGATGTTATTAAAGATGTTAAATGGCTGTAAAAAATAAAATATTTATATGTGTAATAGTTAATGGATGTGCAGCAGGTTTGGGTGATCAAAGATGGAGATGGAAATGTAGCGGGTGTATTGAGAGTGTCAGAGTGAAGAAAATGAGAGCGAGAGAGAAAGAGAACGGCAGACAGCTGGAGGAAAGTTAATGAATCAGAAAGTGCAAAGGATTGGTAGAAGGACGTAGGGGCACCTATATAGATCGTAAATAGTGGAAAGGCAGTAGGTTCAGATTACATACCTGCTGAGGTATGGAGATGTGTGCATTTTAATTAGATTGTTTAATCCTATTCTGGTGAGTGGAAGGATTTCAGAGAAATGGAGAAGTTATAGTAACAACAGCAACAGTGCTGTACAGAGCTATATATACCATGAAGATATGGCAGGGGTCAGCAACCTTTAACACCCAAAGAGCCATTTGGACCCGGTTTCCACGCAAAAGAAAACACTGGGAGCCGCAAATACTTTTTGAAATCTAAAATGAAGATAACACTGTGTTTTTTTACTTTTATGCTTCGTGTGAACATCTAAAGTAAGTAAGTAAAGTTTATTTATTAAGCGCTTTTCACAGACAGGCAGTCACAAAGCGCTGTACACAAATATTAAAATAAAAAATACAATCAATAGACATTAAACATAATGTAAAAGATCAAATGTAAATAATGTAAAGAATATACAATACGTAGATCAAAAAAAGGCTTGTTTGAACAGAAAAGTTTTTAACTGCTTTTTAAAAGAATCCACAGAGCAACTAAGGTGTGTTGCTTATGAAATCCATGAAGTGCTACAGAGAAAATTATATTTTATTTATGTAATCGACACATTTTGAACTCTTAAAGAAATATAACAAAAGGAAAGACACCCAGCTGAACTAAAATGATCCATGTAGCAAACAAAAACTGTTGTCAGCCGCCACCCTCATATCGCCTTTGGGCTTTTGGAGCCTTGACCTGACTTTTAAAAAATAATTGGAAAAAAAGCACCATGCCGCTAAAAAAAAAAAGATATTTGCAAAATTCTGCATAAATATGTATTTTACCTGGTTAATGTGTATGGCGGGGCGCGGTCTGCAGCGCTGCTGCATGCGAGTCGGACGCACCTGAGCGGCACCCGCAATCACGCCTCGCCGCCTTAAAGTCTGTGCTCTCTCTGCTGTTGTGTTGTCGGGCTGTGAGCTGAAACACTACAGCCGGCTGTATGCGTACAGCAACCGTGTGTGAAAAGTGGTCAATAAAGAGACGCTGAAAAGCATGTTCATGGAAACATCGTCGGGTCTGCCGTGGTATGTTTACAACGAGACTTCTGCTCCTGAACCTCTGCGCACAGCGTCTGCAAATCGGAGCTGTACGAAGTCACTTTCATCTTTACGCAGGACTGTAAGCTGTCATCTGTGAGGCGTGAGCGGTGTTTGTTTTTAACATAGTTCACGGTGGAGAAAAGCTGCTGACTCTTGTTCCAGATATGTTTTGTGATATTTTCTCAGCTTCACTGAACAAAAATAATGTGGATAATGTGGATCCGAAGATCCATAATTGGCCTACCTGGGGTTGAAAGCCTCGATAAATGCATGGCATTTCGGGTATACCGGCTTCTGTGAGTGTGATGCTTATTTTGAGCGATGAAAAATAATAAAATATAATTTGATTTTTATATTTCAATATCACAGTAATCTTCCAATTTAGAACTACAAGTTAAAAAAGAACTAAACACAAATAAAATACACTTCAGCTATATACTTCTAATTTATTTTCCCAAACCACCCGGAGCCGCAAATAAAGACTAAAGAGCCGCATGCGGCTCCGGAGCCGCAGGTTGCCGACCCCTGAGATATGGGAAAGCTAGGTTAAGCAGAGAGGTGATGATCAGTGAGCAGCAGTATGACTTCATGCAAAGAAAGAGCACTACAGATGTTTGCTTTTAATAGCAAACTGTGTACCCCAATAAATTTGGCACCTATGTTACTAACAATGCCACTTGACTGTCAGGAATTTAGGATTTAGGTGTGCTATAGTAGCTAAATGCTTAAATTCTGGCCTGTATACTTTTTTGTAGCATACTGTGATGATAATATATATGCTTTTTTTTGTTCAGTGAAGCTGAGAAAATATCACAAAACATATCTGGAACAAGAGGCTCCATCTTTTTTTCCTCATTAGTGTCCATTCTTGCTGAGCAACACTACAGCAGCTCTATATTTTTGTGTTTTCTTTGATCTGGTTTATCTTCACTGCTAAACTTCAGGATCCCATGTAGTTTATTTATAACAGAGTGGTAGATTCTTGAAATAATGAAAGCAGAGATGTGTATATTCCATATTGTAGTTACCGCTGGTAACAAAGAATGCTATAAATAATCTGAAATTATGATTGATATAAGGATTTTGTAGCTGACTTTTCTCCAGTGATGCCTCTGGGTCAGGGTTTAGCTGCATTATGAGCCCCCATTAATAATGCTTTACTGCACTGAAGAAGATGATCACAATGCTAAATCCCTCAATAATCAAATAATTCCCATCCATCAGCAATGGGATTTAATTTAAGTGCCTCTGAGACAGCAGGTCCTTCTGCCATCATAACAATGATTGCTCTAAATCATGTTGCATTGCATGACATTGACTTTTGGCTCTCTAAAACGATGGGACAAACACTAAGAACCAGTTAAAGATAAGAGGCTGATTGTTCCACATGAAAGACAATGATTGCTTTCATGTAAAGGACATTACTGTGCTTAGTTCTTCTGAAATCTTGATATCTAGTTGGAATATATCATGAAGATCTGACGAGGCCTGTGTTAGTGATCGGGAAACAAATTAAGTATTGTTTTAATTTGACCCTAGAGGACACAGTCCTTACAATTCAGTTCAATTCAATTTTATTTATACAGCACGAAATCGCAACAACAGTCACTTCAAGGTGCTTTATATTGTAAGGTGGACCCAACAATAACACATACAGAGAAAAACCCAACAATCAAATGACCCCCTATGAGCAAGCACTTTGGTGACAGTGGGAAGGAAAAACTCCCTTTTAACAGGAACAAACCGGCAGAACAAGGCTTAGGGAGGGGCGGGGCCATCTGCTGTGACCGGTTGGGGTGAGAGAAGGAAGACAGGATAAAAGACATGCTGTGGAAACATTACAGAAGGGCTTAATGAAAATAAGGTGAACCTAATTAATAAATGGTTGTGTTAATATGAGGGAAACTGAGTGAACAATCTGAAGGAACTGAAGATCAACATAGCAGCATAGCAGCATCAAAAGAGATTAAAACTAAAACATAGAGGAAAATACTTGGAAAACAGGGAAAAATAGAACCTGCTGTGTACAACTGCTACATGTAAAGGCCTGGTTGTTTCTGCAGAAATGGCCTAACAAAGACATTATCTTGAATTATTTCCAGAATTACTCTTGGGGAACTTGGCAAAAGAGATGAAGGAATAAAATTCACTTTGCTTCCTTAGGTATCCTATTTGTGTTAGGGATTATGAACATAAGTATTTGGTTTGCAGCAATGTAGTTTCAGGAGTAAAGCAATGCTTTATGGCAACTATAAGAGTTGGAAATCTGAGCATTGAAAAGGCGGAATTGGATGGCACTAATTTCATATTAGAGCTAATGGTACTTTTAATTATTTTGTAAATATTCCATTCTATCTAGCCTGAGACATTTGATTTCATAATTTGACGTAAAATTTGTTACCACAATGATGAAACCTACATCTGATCCTCTGTCATCTCCACAGTGAGAGAAAACACACACACAGGGTGGAAATGAGTGGTATGTCTGGATGAAGATTCAGCAAGTGAAAATGTAGGGAGATTTCACTGCCTCAATCTGAATTCCCTCTTTGGGGGGAAGGGGAAGAGGATGGGAAGTTTGGAATAGACAGTCAGTGCAAGCTAAGCCTCTACAATCTGCCCAATTTAGTGTTTGTGTGTGTAAGAGTGAGAGTCTGTCATCTGTCATCAATCCAAATGTGGTGAGACGTTTGGATTGAGTCTTATTGAATAAAAACTGTTTGACAACTAACTAGTGCATGACGCATGCTGACAGACTGACGCAGGCTGTGAGTATTTACCTTGGTGATGTGTCATAAGAGCTGTGTGCCAAGCTGAAGGTCACTGTGCTGTTCATGATCACTGTGAGTAACTGGGTAAAACAAACATGCATCTATACCTTCTTCCAATTACTTCTTATTCATTCTCTGTATAAATTACACCAGTCTTTCATTAGGTGTTTCACACATGCTACCCAAAAGTTTGGAGACATTTGAAAGTTTACTTATTTATGAAACAAAAATATTTGATTTCATTAAATATTTTTTTCTTACCAGTAAATACAGAAAATGTAGATTTATGACCTTGACTACAACTTTATTGACATTCTTTATTGCTTTCTTACTGGTGACCAAGTATCTCTATGCTTTCAGCTGGGAGCAATACCAGGCTGCAGCACATGAAAAATTATTTCACTTAGTATTATGTGTTAATCGGACTATCAGACTGCTCATTAACTGAATTCCAGGTTGTTCCGCCCCATTCTATCTTCAGCCTGTCTTCCACCAGTCCTCGCCTTCCTGATGCACAACAAAGTCTTTCAACCATAAAGAATAAAAAAAGTTTAGTAGAGGACAGACCATCTCTAAAAATGCACCGTTAACTTAAATTCAATTTTAAAACCAGGCTAACAGAGAAACACCCACCCTTTATTTCTTTCTCTCTGGTTTTGAGATGATAAATCACTGTTTGCACTGTTTTGTGGAGAGAGCGAGTTCAGGGAACTGTATGCACATCTGAGCATGTTAAATGCAGAGATGCTAACATGAAACTACAGTGGGGTTAGTAATGATATAGTGTTAATAATAATATTAACTATCTAGACTGGCAAAATATGCTTGCTGTGATCATCATCAATCCCTGGGATTGTCTATTGACACAACCCTACTGTATTACTGTCTCAACTGGAATAATGAAGGACTTTCATTTGAAACTTGTGAGAATAATCTGTTTTTGGAAACAGAAACTGTTCCACATGGAAAACTGCCAAAACAAAACAAAACAGTGCAAACAGACTAATGAGATTGGAAGAAATCTCCAATGCTTGTGTTTACGGCTAAGCAAAAGAACAAGTGCTTCAGAGTCTCAAGCTTGAGAAACAGCTAAGAAACAGATTTGGAATAATTTGGTTTTGCTAAGATATTCAAGGTCCTAAGAAATAAATTGGAGGTCTGCACATTTCATGAATATGATGCTAATTCTGTGCTTTTTCACTTTTACTCATTACTAAGTAACAAAAGTATTTGTTGAAAAAAATGTTTTTTTGCACTTAACTGAATGTTTTAACTATCAAGGGGAAAAAGTCAAGATCAAGCTAATTCAAGTTGTGGGTCTTAATAATATCTCTCCCAATATTTTCATTGTTTTTTAAAAATTAACAAATCTAGAGAAAGGACTTTGGCTGTGTCCATGTTATGAACAAATTATACACATATATTGTTTTTAATATAGATGTACTGGAACATGATATAAACATCTTTTCCGCCACACACTTTGGCGGTAAAGAATTTGCTGTCATCTCGAGTCCACTCAGATATTCATGCAAGTATAGCTGCCAGTCACAGTATAGTCACAGTATATCTACCTGTGACTGGCAGCCACTGAATAAATGCTGCATGTATAGAAAAGTTGTGACTTTGTGCATGATGTCTGGATAGTACTAGGACTGGAGCCTGGCTGAAGTGTCAAAGCAGTGGCTGTGTGGAGGGAAGCGCACCTTTTTCTCTTCTCATTCTCGCTGTCAGTCAATTCCTCTTGTGTATCATTCAGTACAGATGAATAAGCTGCATTCAAAATAAAATAGAGCTTGTTGAAAACATTACTGTAATTTCTTTCACAAACAGGTGCAACCACTTATGTGAACCCTACAAGCTGAGCTTAAAAAGAACTTCACTAGTATTCGGTTAAATTAACACGTAATCCTCAGCGATAAACCCTAAAGAGCCCAAGTGTCCTTTTTTGTTGCTAGGGAACTGCGGAGTCAGCTGTGAAACCTGCATTCATATGGCTGCTTAGTTACAGGAAAGGTTGTGGAGTTAACATACCTCAACATCACATAGCTTTACTTCAGTATAACTGTTTTTGGCTTGTTTTCAGTAAAAAAAAATAATGTTTAAGTAAAGTACAAGAACCTAAAAATTTAGCTGAAGGATGTAACAAAGTATTTGTACTTTGTTACTTCCCACCTCTGTCTAAAGCAAGAAAAGAATTTAATCACTACTTAAACTGACATATAATTAAATTGAATAACATTATCCAAGCAAAATCCCCAGATTTTTAGGGTTGTTTGTTATTTATAATAATACTAGTTTTTTGTTGGAATGTTTTTTTTCCTGCCTATTGCGCACTTTCCAACCAGCCTGTATTAGTAGGCTGCATTAGCTTGGGACAACTAGCATGCCTATAGCATCAATGCAGAGAAAGCAAGTAAGCCAGTGCTGAGCTTGTGATGACACTCTTATTTTCTGCTGTCTCTGTGCGTTATATCATAGTTTATGTTCCACTGATGAAAAGAAACAGATATGGAAGCATTTTTTCAGGAAAGGCTTATGAAGTCAAAGTAATAAGAAAGAGAGAGGAAGTGGTGTACAGTCCTGTGTGGATTCCAGTATCCACTAGGATACATTTTCCACATTATGCATATGTAAGCAGTTTTCTGTAAGAATCTATAGAGCAGTGATGTGCTTTTGTTACAGCAGCACTTTTCACGCAGACTACTTAAGATTGAACTCTTACATGTTTTTTCAGCCTTTCATGCCTTTTCTGTTTTCTGTGATTGGCAACGAGATGGAGCAGATGGGCATTGGGCCTGCTTTGATTGACAGATACCCTGACACATGGAAGTGTGGTCAGCTTGTGTCTGCTGAGCCTCAACTTTGCTAACTGGACCTCTTGACAGTCTTTGTGGTGTGAATGCCTTTTGGAACCAATGATATTGTTATAGTAGGACGGTTTGTTATTCACTTTTGTTCATTTAATGTTTATGAGTTATGATATGAGTTTATGATAACCTAACACAATACACATTGTCCAAGTATGACACTTTTGACCTAAAGCTATCCTCTGCAAGAGGCCTGTTCACCTCCATGTAAATGAAATCTCACAGTTTATTGCAAGATTTGAATTCTTTACTATGTTTCCCCTGTTTGCTACTGTTTTGTGCAAAAATCGGCTTTCTATTCTTTTTAGTTAATTATCCTAAATATCCGCTTGTATCATTAGTTGTATATGCATTTGTCCGTTTCACCTCTAAAATTTAGCACTGAGCCTGAACACACATCAAAAATTAATATATTGAAGAATTAAATATGCATAGTCTATACACTCTTGTTTATTTTTTTTCTATATTTAGAAATAAAGGCAGGGAAAAATTGCTTGAATGCAAAACCACCTGAGGGATGCCACCACATCTCAGTTTGAATTTTCCCTAATTCAAATTGAGTAAAGGTACAGGTACTCAAGCAGCATGATAGGATTTCAGCTAGCGTACTGCATGCCTGGTGATCTTCGCTAACTTCAACTATTAAGATGGCTTGTTAGCATATTGTTGGCACAAACCATTTTTAAAGATGTTGAAAACAGCTTGAAAAAAGACAGAAAAGGAAAAATGAAATAAAGAAGCTAATGTTGTCAGGTAATCACATTAACTCCCTCAGCTGGTATCCATCCAGCAGAGGTGGGTCGAGTATCCAAAAATTGTACTCAAGTAAGAGTATCATTACTTTAAAATATTATTACTCAAGTAAAAGTAAAAAGTAGTTGTCAAAAAAGTTACTCGAGTAAGAGTAAAAAAGTACTTGGTGAAAAGGCTACTCAAGTAAGAGTATCTAGCGAGTAACTGTTTGAAATGTCCGATTTTATAAATAAATGCTATCAGACAATCAAAAATAAATAAATATACAAATTTTAGTATTTTCAAAAGGAATATATGTAAAAAGATCCACAAAATAAGGCACAACAATTCTAATTTCAAGATTTCAGTTTTTCACAACGTAAAGCTTTTTCAAGCAAAACCCACAGTGAATATATTCGCATTTACAGCAGCCTCAGAGAAAACATTAGAACGAGGCAACTTCAACATAACAGACTGCAGCTGATGCGCCAGAATGTCATACTAGGGGTGGTTCTTTTAAATACAAGGAGGGATTAAGTAAATCAGAAACAAATGACAAAGAGATGCAACGGGTATAATCAGGAAAAGTTTATTCCCAAGGCAGGCAGCAGGAATAAAAAAAAACAAACAAACAAAAAAAACACATCTGTGCTAAAATTCCATAAGAATAGACATTCTAACAAAACTTATTCTGTATACTAAAATACCCTGAAGTATAGACAGTGGATTAACACAATGTAATATGTAAAAATGTAAAAACTACACTCACAAATAAACACTGAAATCAGAGTAAAACTAATTATAAAAGACAAATACAAATTTCCACTATGTGGATGTTCGTATGTGTATGGCTCACTTTACCATAAATTGTTTCTTCAGTGAAATGGTGGTTCAGCTTCAGCTGAAAGATTAATTGCCTCTGTTTTCAGTTTTGTTCAAAAAAGAATTACTTCATATAGGGAAAAATATATATCACATATGCAGGACACCTTAAACTAGTTTTTAAATTAAGCAGCAAGGAAGAACAAAGTCGGGGCTGTATCAAGACACAGGGACTAAACCCCAATTCAACCAGACCCAGAACTGATCTGGAATTAAAACAGGACTACAACAGTTCAAAATCAGGACTACTTAGGATTTAACCAAGACAGAACTAGAACCAGGACTAGATGATAGTAGCACTAAAAACCATCATAGACCTGCACTACACTTATTTTTTAATTCTACCAAAGTCCACTATTTAGATTCAGAAAAGTTTATATAATTATTTAGCCTTGTTGTGCAAACAAGCCTGCATAACTTAATAAATATAGAATTTGAAAAATAACAAACCTAAAAAGAAACACTAGGTACGAGATACATGAGTACCTATGATACGGTGATACTTTTGGTAAACAACCATTTGACTAACATGTGTGTCTCACCTGCTCTTGTTCCTCTCTCTCCTCTTTGTGCTGACATTCATCAAATATACAGTGGAAACCAGATATTCATAAACTCTTCAGATAAAAACACAAACATTTTTAATTGTAACATCAAATCAGACAGCAGTTGGCTCTCAAGGTTCTTACTGTGAAGCTGTGACCGTTTGGCAGTGAACAGGAGTCCTGCATGACTATAAAGTCTCTCACAGGCTGCAGATGCAGGAAGAGCTGTATTGACTTTGATCGACAGCTTCTTGATCTGAGGAAAGCCATGCAATAGATCCACACCTCCAGTGAATGGACATGAAAGGTACCTCTCCAGTTCCCCTGCTTCTGGCTTTCCTGACCCCATGGATCCATCATCTTCGTCGGTTAGGCTGCTGTTTGTGCTGGTCTCATCCAGCTCTGTGTCTAGGTGATGTCTGATGAAGTGGAGACCTGTTGAAAGATGTAAGGTTTTCAAAAGAATTCGGTCTGGTCATTATAGTGCTGTATACACTGCCAAGCTGCAGATGTTTGTTTGGAGCTAGCCTCCAAAAGCTGCCCATACACTGTGCGATTTTTGGCCCATTTTGAGACGATTTCTCAATCTCGCAACAGTTTTGGGGATCGGTCGTGTTTTGCCTTAATCGTGTGTGCATCGTGTAGTATACATGGGGTAACGAAAAGCAGTTAACACCTCACGACCAGCTCCCAATCATCAATCGTATGGTCGCATGATAATCAAACCAGTTTGAAATCCTGTCGCCTCTCACTGCGCACGCACAAACACAGAAATGAAAGAGAAAAGGTGGAGCAGCACGGCAGTGCAGCGTGTGATCTGGACACAAGAGATGGAGGCACAACTTGTAGGAAGAGGCAAGCTCATCCAAATGCGTGGCGTGAGAGCTGCCACCCAGGCAAATGAAAAATAGAGCTTTATCACGTTATAACGTAAAAAGTTTATTGTTCTAACAATATACCTTTCACGTTTGAACAATATAATATTTACATTGTACGAACGTGATAATTATGTATATTGTAATAACGTGATATTATATTGTACAAACATTAAAAGTATATTGTTAGAACAATAAACCTTTCATGTTATAACGTGACATAGCTCTATTTTTCTTTTGCCTGGGTGGCAGCTCTACGCTTCCGTATCTGAGGCTTTTCAATGTGGCCTCACAAAATTATCACGACTACAACAACCATGAAGAGTTGGATGGACATTGCTGCTCAATCAAAGCTGTCTGGTCAATGTTTTTCATTAGTAATTTAGCAAAGTTGATGGTGTGTGTGTCTGTGTGAGTGAAAGACAGAGAGGGAGAGCGAGGGACAGATTTTGTATGTTAAGCTTCATGTTATGGACGCACAGTTTGAGCACTCAGGTCGCATCAGAGCATCAGGCCGTATAGTGTGAGACCCTGCATCGTGACCTATGAACTTCTAACCCCTGCGATGTAATTGTAAAGTTTGAGCAGGAGCGGAATAACGCGACTGAAAAAAATCGCACAGTGTTTGCCCAGCTTAATGCAGACTGTTTAAACTAAACAAGCTGCTGTTTCACATAATAAACCCTGTCAGCCGCAGTATTGCCTTCTGTTTTAAGAGTTAAAGCAGTAGAGACGAGCTGTTTACATGTGCGTTGAACTCCAGCGTCATTAACCAGGCTAGCTGTTAGCTTATAGCTCACGCTAGCTAACCAGCGAGCAGTTAAAAAGACAGCTGAAGCTGCACAAAATACCCACAAACTTATCTCACTACAACGTAGCGCCGGAAATATGACTCGCAGCTCGAGCTCGACACAACTGCTGTAACATAAGACCGACATCCAGCTAACCACAGCTAAAAAGATATTTAGAGAAAACTTACCGTTTCCTCAGGTCACACGAGTTGAGTTGTTTCACACTGAAAAGTTGGTTTGTTTTGGCTCTCATTGAAGACACCGACACTGCAGACATAGCTGTTCTTTTGTGCTGCTTTTATGCGAAACATTCTTTGTATGTGAGGCCAAAGGTGTTCATCCTCTTCAGCTCTAGCGTAGACTCTGCCATCATATTTCTTCTTTCCGTGTGTCGCTACTTTGAAACGCTTGGGCCGCTCTGCCCGCCACGGTTTCAAACTGGTCATGTGACTGTATGGCCACGTCTCATTGGTAAAAAAGTTACCGGAAACTCCACTGA
Source organism: Oreochromis aureus (assembly GCF_013358895.1). Classification (NCBI taxonomy): domain Eukaryota; kingdom Metazoa; phylum Chordata; class Actinopteri; order Cichliformes; family Cichlidae; genus Oreochromis; species Oreochromis aureus. The sequence goes on along the minus strand of NC_052954.1, from coordinate 4,590,723 downwards.
CGGCATGTTATCTAATGTGTTAAACTATTTTTTTTTTAAAAGTAACGAGTCGAATTTTGCAAATGTAGCGGAGTAAAAGTACCGTTTCTTCTTCATAAATGTACTCAAGTAAAAGTAAAAAGTATCGTGCAAAAAAGGTACTTAAAAAGTACATTTTTTTCAAAAACTTACTCAAGTAAATGTAACGGAGTAAATGTAGCTCGTTACTACCCACCTCTGCCATCCAGTAGCCCAAATTTCAAATTTCATTTCTTGTAAATGATATTTGTGTTTGCCAGAATTTGGCTGTATTTGTGGTGGTAGCAGGAATGTGTGTGCAACAGGAGGCACACCACTGAAGTCTTAAATACAATAGAATACGAATTAGTACTGGAAGAGCTTTAGCTTCACTGCAGCTCTGATCTGCAGTTAGTGATAGTATTTCTTCTGACTTGGTTGCAGTTATTTCTTCTGACTTGGTTGCAGTTGGGGTTCTTTCTATGATGCACTGAGCATTTTTTTATCAGCTCACCCCTTTTCATTGCCTTTGCTCTCAAATCTCAATATGCCATAGTTTGTGTTTTGTCCTGTGCTCTGCTTTTTCCTCTCTCTTTCTCCTCAGTGGTTGTTAGCCTGGCGCTGCTGGCTATCGCTTCCTGTTAAAACTGAATTCTTCTCAATTCTCAAGTTCTCATAGGGCAAACACTATGAAAAAGCACTTGAATCACTGGGATTCTCTGACTGATATTTTCCTTACAATAAAAGCATCTTAATCCAGATGCTGTGGTGAATTATTGCTATTTGAATAAAACTGGATTGAACTGAAATGAAAAAGGTTGATGGTTTGGGATTTCCATAACAGCAACCTGATCAGCCTACTGATAGGAAAACAGAGTTACTCATCAGCAGCAACTGAACTTTCAAAAGAAAAGTGAGAGATTTGTCCATTTGTAAATGAAGGTGTTTTTTTCTTATATGAATGAAAAAAAATAGTTTGTTAAATATCGGCTGACCCAAGTTAAATCTGTGGGTGGTAAATATGATAAATATGTTGGTTACTCTTCAACTTCATCAAGTAGAGGAATAACCATAGTAACCATAATTGAACTCCATAGTTCAGATTAAACAGTGCATATTTGACTAAGGTGTAGCTTTTAGCGTTTACGTTTTGCACATATTCCATACTGATACATACTGCATTTCTCTATGGTTCTCCAGCTGCACCGTGGCACACAAACAGGCACTTTAAATTCAAATTGTATTTGTCACACACACAACCATACACAGTATGACATGAGGTGAAATGCTTATTGCTGTGCAATGCCCGACCATTAAATGACAGTAAGAATTGACAGTAATATTTACAGATTTATAGATTACTACAAAAATTTACAAATTTTAACTTAGAAATTTACAGTAAAAATGTGCAAATAACAGTTTACATAAAAAATGATTAATAAAAAGAAATTATAAATTATAAGGGGTGTGCAAAAAGAAAAACCAGAGTGCATGTGGAGATGTGATATGTGTGGGAGAGTTCAGTCCTACACCTGGTTCAGGGCCCGAATAGCCTGGGGAAGATGCTCCTTCTTCAGGGTCATTAATATGGGCAAAAAAATCCTCAGACATCCTCTTCTCTCCCTGAAGGACCTGTACAGCACTCGCTGTCTCAAGTGGGCACACAGCATCTTACTGCACACACCCAGGACACCGACTGCTGCCGTCTAGCAGGAGAATCGGGTTGCTGAGGTTGCAGACAAACAGACTCAAGGACAGCTTTTACAACAGGGCAATAACCCCAATCAATGATAACAGCCGACCTGATTGGCTTCTCCCTGGACTTTTTGGGGGGCAATCATGTGGAATAAACATTCATTCTTTAATTTATTATTCATACCTTTTTTGCACTTTTTATCCACTTTAAAGTTTACTGTGTTGTGTTTTGTTGTGTTTAGCTGTGCTTAGTGCCGATGTGGGACAATTTTGCAATTTCTTTATCTTATCTTATATTTCGAACACACAAACATACTGTCAGGGTCCTGGGTCTCCTGACCCAGCGTGTTTAGTTCTTCATGGTTTTTGTATTATCGTACTTGTGAGTTATTCTATGGTTTCTAGTTTTGATCCCTTGCCCTTCATGTTTCTGTGTCCCCCCGGTTCTGTGTAAGTCTGTGTCTTTGCATGTTTGAGTTTCTTGTTTTCTGTCACTCTGTATTGTGAATTATGTTCTCATAGTTGGTCTTTTGTTACTCCCTCGAGTTTAGTTTCTTGTGTTCCAAGCTTAGTATTTCCCTCTGTGTAATAGGGCATAAGACCTCTGCCTTATGGTTTATGTCTCCGTGTTTCTTAGTTGCTGTCTCCACTGTGCCAAGTTTGTGTCTCTGTGTCATACTTCCTGTTTTACTTTGAAGGTCCGTGTCTTATGTGAATGTGTCCTGCTTTGCTTCCTTGTCTCGTCAGTCCTGATTTCTCCCAGCTGTGCTTTCCTTCTGTGTCTCATTCCCCTCATTACTTCCCAGTGTACTTAAACCCTGTGTTTCTCTGAGTCGGTGTCGTGTCGTCCCTCAAGCTGTGTGTTTCCTCGTGTGCCTCTATTCCAAGTGTAAGTTTATATCTTTCCTGTGTGGTTTAGTTTTGTATGCTTTTCCTCTGTCAGCAAATAAAGCTGAGTTTTTGAGTTCATCCCTCGAGTCTGAGTGCCTGCATCTTGGGTCCAACTCCTGCCTGCCACACAGCGTTTCATGACACATACGAGTGGTATCAATCTCCTCATCTTAGTCTTGGAAACCAAATGAGGATGCATCAGTTTAAAACTGTTCAATTCAATTCAATTCAATTTTATTTATATAGCGCCAAATCACGACAGAAGTCACCTCAAGGCGCTTTATATTGTACAGTAGATCGCACAATAATGTTGAACTGTTGAACTATTAGCTAAATCTTTGATAGTTGCTAAGGAACTATAGGCTAAATAGCTCACTTGATTACCTTCAAATTATAACAAATGTAGATTCAGCCATCCAGATTTAGCTCATGGGGGTTATTTACTTTTGTTATTTGCATGTAAAATTTGATTTGTTTTGCGTGGGTGGAGTTGATTTCCCAGATGTAAACATACTTGACACCGGAATGAATTTAGCTGTTCATCTACAGCATCTCCCTTATGCATTTTATGACGCAGGCTGACAGATCTCCTCTATTTTCACATAAAAACCTTGCCTGTAAAGGTTTACTATATATTACACAGAATATGGGGACCTCTTTTATTAGAAAGTGTGTCAGGAAAGTGAAAAGGCCTGGGAACAGCTGGAAATATCATTAAGGGTTGAACTGAAAGTCTGTTGGATGATGGGATGGCACAATTGTGAAATCAGGAGTTCACACAAAAATGTGTAATTTTACAGACACACAATGATGAGGCACACGGGCAGGTCAGCAAAGTGATGGCAAAGTTCAACAGAAGCTGGGAGCTTGCTTTTGCATGTGCAAGTTCAATTTATATGTGTAGCTTGTGTAATTGAAAGTTTGCAAATGTACTCGTGCGCATGTGCGTGTGTGTGTGTGAGATCAGAGGTCCTGTGTTAAGGACAGGCCTGCTAAGTAGGCCAACAGCTGCTTCCCTGGCAATTCATCTCCAGTCAGCTTTGAAGCCTGCTTTTTCCTCTTATTATTTCAAAACAGGCACATTTGGCATATTAATTGAGCTTTCTTTTGTATTCTGGTACACTGACCATCGCACACATCATTTTTACTTGACGCATTTTTATGCAAACACATTTAACATCCCTTTGTAGATACAAGCATCTGAGAAATAAAAGTGTCCAGGTGTTAGTTCCAAGGCTGGTTTATCTATTATGTATTCAAATAAATGCAACATAGTCACCACCTGCGTGTGTGCGTGTGCGTTTGTGCGTGTGTGTGTGTGTGGTAGAGTGGGTGGGCGCATTGCAGAAATTACAAACGCTGCCGTGCTATGCACCTATCGGATGTGTGTGTTTTTGTGCTCTTTGATGGTGGACAAAAGGCCAGTTCTCCCTGATCACTCATTTCTTCTCTCTCTTTGCTCTTGTTTTTTTCTAACTCATTTTTCCATCTCTTCTTAACAAAAACTGAAAAATAAACCACAGAGTAAAATACTGAACAGTGGCACAAACACGTGCACACACACTATCCCTCTTTTTGTCCATCACTCTTCATGGCGCATGCAGCGAAGTGCATTCAAGCGAAGCAGAGCACACAGCTGTGAACCAGCCCAGGGGCTTGTCCTCTCTCTCTTTTTCTTTCTCCCTTTCAGTGCATGTGTGTGTGTCTTGACAGCTTGGACCACTGGGACACAACCAGAGGTGTAAGCAGGTCAACAAAGGAATGAGGGCACTCTCAGTGCATGAGAAACAATCAGAGAGTAGCACCGTTGAATCAAAGAACTGTCCGTGCTTGCTGTTTAATTAGAATATTCATCATCCTCACACACACATGGGTACACACAAACTGAGTGGTTAATCTGTGTTAGAGAGTTGATAGATGACCACAGTCAGCGGTCAGCCTTTCTTCCTCCCTACAGCTGCCGTGCCACATGCTCACTTGGAGTGGTGAAGCACATGCAGCAGGCCTCCAGTGTAAGCATGGTAAACTGCCGGAAATACTGGTTATATAATCACAGCATGTGTTCACTGTCACTGTGGTCTGGGCAAAATCTCCTGTTTACACAGGACAAACCACCACATCTGCATTTGGTCATCTTCTCTGTCAATATTCCACCTGCACTGTCCAGCTTTGATGAGTGCAGCAGCGCTAAGGGTTTTGGTTCAATAGCTGTTTAACCCAAGTCCACTTAATATATGAACATCCTCCCACATACCTCATCGAATACTATTAACCTCAAGTGAGCTCACAGGTGTGGTTAGTTTTACGGGTGATTTACGAAAGTTGTTGAAACTGTTTTCTGAACACAGGCGCAGCTGATTCATTTCAATATCAAGCTGGGCCAGTCACAAAAATCTGTTACATGCAGTCTTATCACTGCACTGTCCTTGTAAATACAGTATTTTTTTTTACAGCAAAACCCAGTTTGTACTGGCACAGCGTGCCAGTAAGGCACGCTAAGGTTTGGGTCGGTTGTTGGGTTTTCAAATTTACAACAGTTTGGAGTTCCGGAAAAAGCATTTAATGGTAAAACTTTAAGAGAGTCTTGATTTGAACTACAGTATCTTCTCATTTCTGATAAAATATCAGTGTAGCATGTGCCTAAAAACAACCCTAACCTATCTAGTGCTGACTTCGTGGATGTTACAAGTTTACATTTAGCGTCCATGATTTGTATGTAACTAAAGCTACAAGTAACTAATGTAAATGAAAATTCCCTGGCATTTATATATCAATGAGCGCAATGTTTGTGTTTGAGGTCTAGGAAGTCATCTTTTAATCTCTTCAGACAGAGCTGACCTTGTCTTGGGCAAATTACCTCTATGACTACAGCATAAGATTCACGAGTGATTTGGTTAATAGTTTTTTTCCCCTCCTCCTCGGTGTAATTATGTGTCTGGTAGACAGTGACAATATTTGGCATGGCTGGCTCTGTTCCTGACTGACTGGCACGTATTTGAGTAACAGAAACACAATTAGTCACAACTCAAGACAGGGATAAGAACCAGTTTTTGCAGTCATTATATCACTGTGTAATTTATTGCTGACTGTGGAAGCATAGCGTGACTCTTACCTGTATGTATTCAAAATTTAAAAGAGAATGAAGGAGGACTGACATGAGGGAAAACACTCATATGATCATTGAGGAGATTCAGTGTGAGGAGATACATTTTTTCACTGCGTGTGCATGTATGTACAACAATTACTAATCTTAACCAAGAATATCCAGTTTCTGATGATTTCTGCTGGTTTATTTTTTACAGCTCTGATATCTGCTGGCTGCTGCACCAACTCATGTAGGAGTGTCAAACTTTGGGACAGGTGAGTCTCACACACTCACACACACACACACACACACACACACACACACACACACACACACACACACACACACACACACACACACACACACACACACACACACACACAGGTGAGTCTCTGTCTCTGACATACACACACACATCTGACGCATCTGATAAAGATGGCAGTGATACTGTACTCATGAAAACATGCAAGAGAACTGGAAGAATACTACGCGAGTTACTAAACCTCTTAGCGTGCAGGTCCAAATGGAATTCTTATCTTTTATATATTATATCTGAACTTTTTATATTATTTTATATTATGTCATATTTAGAAGATATGTTTAAATCACTATGTGGTGGAGCTGTTTTTAACGTAAGTCCGGTGAGCAAAATACTTTTGAGTGTTAAGACTTTATCACAAGTGACCTTAATGCGGAAAAAGTTTTGTGATCTTTATTTATTTATTTCAGTTATCTTAACTGTCATTATATCTAATGAACAGGTTTGTGAGTAACTCTGTACCAATCTGATGTTTTCCAGTTCCAGTGTGTTGGAACACAGATCAACACAGATCTGCCAATACTACAGTGCCAATACCAGTGTTCAGTTTCTGATAATCATTTATCAGATCATTTGTAAGGCAACATCATTACTTTCTCATTTAAAATGTAACATAAAATATATCCAAACATATACATTTGGTAAACAGGTGTTTAGTAATTAACTAACAAATGATAAAATCAAATGATTAAAGGAAATAAAAGTTTAGCTCAGTTTATGAGTTGATGGATGCAGTTCTCATTTACAGTCAAATTAGCTCCACCTTTCCCTGCTCTCAGGTGGAGTGTATGGCTCATTTTCTTGTCCTTTGATTGTGCTTGAATAAATAATTCTTTAAAAAATGCAAAAACTACTCATATAATTCTGATAGGCTAGGGTTGGAATAAGGGTAGAAGTTAGTCATCACAAATGATGACTTACACATACCAGGATAATATTTATATTTGATGAGAACATATTATTTTACTTAAGTGAAATGAGATGTGAGTGTTACACCAAATATAACAAGAGTGAGAACAAGCAAGACGATTTGACAGAAAAGCATTGTTATTGAGACAGAATTAGTCTGATGTTCAGTTGAAATACTGGATTTGTAAATTATTATCTACAAGAGTACAGTATTGTAATCGAATCCAGAAACGATCAAATTTGGCAACCCCTTTGAATTCATTCAGTCAGGAATGTGTAAAAACCCGATAAATTCAGAGAGAACAGAGAATGTAAATCCTCTTCAGGTTATGAAAATCTGGAAAAACATGGAAACATTGGTAGCTGAAGTGCTTACATAAGGAGCCATCTTGGGCAACTGATAGTGTTGGAAAAGGCAAATTGTGTGTGTGAGAGAGGTCACCCTTGTGTAACCCCTGCTTTAATGCATCAACTGAGTGATGGGACTTGGTTAATATTTAATGTTGAAGAAGTTCCTAATGGATGAATAAATCAACCTTCATCTTTACCTGGAGTTGACAGATTTCTGCATTCTGAACTCAGAAGCTACACACACACACACACACACACACACACACACACACACACACACACACACACAAATGACAATACATTTTTTGTTTCTTTCCTGTCTTTCAGCTTTGATGCTTCCTGACCATGACACGCCTCTTGATGAGATGCTGCTGTGACAACACGCACCCCAGAGAGAGCAGAAGGGACAAGAGGATCGATACATAACCGGTCGCATAAATGATCAGGCCAATCAAAACTTCGCAGTGAACAGCGACAACAAACACAAATAAATACTTCCTCTGCCTTTTCTGCTGTTGCTGCTACTGATGCTGCTATGCATTTACTGAGGACCACCAGAAAAGACGAATGTCATTGTTCAGATGGGCGAAGATTTGTCCCTGCATTGCCAAAAGGAACAGAAGAAAACAAAACAACTGAGAATCTGCGGTTGCCAATTATAAAGCCCTACCTCTTTGGAAAGACAGAGCCCTTATGGATAAAATAAGTTATATATGAAGAGTAGTTGTTCCTGGTAACAGTCAAGGATACATTCCTGTCTCTTCACTTTCACACCTGTGAGCATTTGAAATTAAAATGTGTGAAAACGCAGTTTTAGGTAATGGTAACTACTTTTAGAAAGTAATTGTGGATCTGGAATTGAAGCACAAAAAGTTTACTTTATCCTCTCAACATCTGTTAGATTACCAGTGACAAGTTTGCGGTTAGTATTAGGTTCATGTCTACTCTTTGAAATTGAAAATCTTAAAACCGTTAGACCAAAATGCATGTAAAAGAACTGATTTGAAAAGCAATATTTCCTAGTTTATGAAACTATGCTTATTTAGCATGTGGCTTAAACCTAATTATAACATTTTCCTCATTTCGTTCACCTGGTGGATAATTTTGATAGTCTTGGCCATAATTGTTAGAAATTATATTTCTATTCACTACAGAATTTCTCAAAATGTAAGACAGGAAACTAATTTGACAATTGGCAGTCACAAAGGATGGGACAAGCCACTTTCGTTTTTGAGTTAGTTAGTTGTTACTACATACATCTACTGAGGCACGACCACAGTGTGCAGTATTAGAGCCTACCATGTGTATGCCCTGACTAAAAAATATATAGAAAAAACATATGTACCTATAATTATATACACACATGTAATAAAGAATACACATAAAACACTAAAAATACATATAACTACAAAAAGTAATAAAAGCAAAAATAGAGTAAAAAAAATACATCATAACATCAACACTCAGGTGATGGGGACAAAATATGGTCTCTGTAGGGGCCCCAAAATGTGATTGTAAACATGCTTTTGTCCCCACACAATGAGTATTAAATACACACACACACACACACACACACACACACAAAATAATGCAGTAAAAACTCTTGCAAACTCTTGCAGTAAGTCACATTAATTTCCTGTGAATTTGTTTTAAATGTACCTATTCTTCCTTTCCTTTGTTATTGTTACAATTGTGGACACATATATTAAATACATATAAGTTTTAGATAATGAGGTCAGTGAATGAACAAATAATTCAAAAGCTCAGTGTTCAGACTGATTTTCTTTTTCACTTTCACTTTTTTTCTACTCCTGGCCACCACAGGTGCCATTCAAACTCATTTCTTTAAAGGAATACAATCTTTAAAAGGGTTTAAGGCCCCATTCACACATGCCCAGAGAATGTTTGGAAGCTGCTGGCAATCACCAGTCGATATGAAAAGACGTGTTTTCCTGACCAGTTGGTGAGCGGTTGTGGAAGTTGCTGACTGTTGCTAGCCCTAGAGACTGGTCAGTGACCTTGTGACAACCATCACCCATAGTTTTCATGGAAGCTACTGACTTGTCTGCAAAAACTCACCAACTACTTGTTCATCTGTAGTGAAACTGTGAAAAAAGCAGCTCAAAGTGGAAACACAAACCATTTACCTTCAAATATAAAAGATGGATGTAGTTCTTGGTTTCTAAAGTCCCATCTTGAAGTGTCAAGGTAAAGAGTTTTGCGATTGCCATCTTAGTATTCTGAAACCACATTTGAAAAGATAGACAGGTCTGATTTTGAAACCCCATATCAATTCAATTCAATTTTATTTATACAGCGCCAAATCACAACAACAGTTGCCTCAAGGCCCTTTATATTGTAAGGTAGACCCTACAATAATACAGACAGAGAAAAACCCAACAATCATGTGACCCCCAATGAGCAAGCAGTTTGGCAACAGTTGGAGGGAAAATTCCCTTTGAACACGAAGAAACCTCCGGCAGAACCAGGCTCAGGGAGGGGCGGGGCCATCTGCTGCGACTGGTTGGGGAGAGAGGAAAGACAGGACAAATCATTCAGGATACCCCAAATAATTTTCTTCTCTAAAACACAGCATAACTAAGATTTACCAAATTTACTTATTTTATTTATTTTTAGTGTGACCCAAAATGAGCGGAAAAGCCTTTACAGCAGAAAAGGGCTGTAGACTTCCGAAGGAAACTAAGTCTTTTTAACCACAGGTTTGACTCTATGGTGGACAATAAAAAGAAATGCAGGTTTAGGCACTTGCATGCTGGCTTCACCTTTCAGACCCAGCACCGACATCCATCTTTTATACTGTCAAAAAACATAGTAAAAAATAAATAAATATGGAGCTGGAGATGAGCATAATAGGTCACTTTCAACCATAACCACTACTAGCCTAATCCTGACCTACAACAAACTTAAACCTAAATTTTGTCTTTCCCTTGTTTTCTCACATCACTAGTATGTACTGTTTGTCCTTCACTGGAAACATGTCCCCAGAATTCACCGGTGCAAACAAATTTATATCTCTGCAAAATGTTATACAAGTACAATAATTGTTACAAAAATAGTGGTCAAAACTTTGAAACTAAAATTCATCTTGTAATAGAAACTAATTATACTTGTGTTAAAAAAAAAAAATCAAGATCAATTCCAGATTCCTCTTACTATATTTGGAAGTATTGTTGAATTTTTGTGAAATGAAGTTCTTGCTTAATAATGAGACATTTATTAAAAAGGGTTACTGTGAGAATATGGAGGATGTCAGGGATCGAGGGGATATATGTTTAAATATTTTCTTGTTTAGTTTCTGCTCCTTATTCAGCTTTGTGTCAAGTTGTGTTCATATACCAACAACGTCATGTACCTTAAACCTTGTGTCAACATCAAATCATATATGTAGCTGTGTGTGCTTTTCATTTTCCACACCTCTGGGTTTTATGGATAACAGGCTTGAGCAATGTTTTCTCATTGCATGGGAAGAAACTCAGGCATGAAAATTACATCAGACACTGTATTCAGCTAAAACATTAGAAAAATTTGGCAACTTAAAATTTTAACTAGTGTATTTCCTTAGCTTTCAAGACATTTTAAGAATTTTAAACTTTTCAGACATCAGCTAACCACAGGATATACTGATATCAGTTTCCCCCCCAAGATTGTGAAGGGATCAACTATGGGTTGGTAAATATAAAAGCCAAGCTTTGTTTATTATATCACTTTTTAAAGTTGTTGGGGTTTCAATGTCACTTGCTCCTTGTCCCTTTTCCCCATTTTATTACACATGTCCTTTTTTCTCAGAAGGACACACTAAAGAACAGATTATAGAATTTAGAATAATGCAGCCATTCTTTACTGTTCTTAACTGTTTACTGTTCCCTTAGCAATTTCATAGTAGTTTCTTGTAGGTCCTAGCACTTAACACATATGTTCCAGACTGTACTGATTTAAGTACAGACTCTCTTGCCCCAATGATACCTTACTTAATTTATATACCCTCTGTTTTTGCTAAAGATGAAACAGAAAGAAATTGAAACTATTTGAAGTTTTTACCCATTCTTTCGCCCATTGGTAGCTAAAATGCACACACTCAAAGGTTTCAGAGTACCAGAAATGCTTCTGATTTCACTTTAGGGCAGAACTGAACCTTTGTTTTCTATTATTTGCTTCTTACTGTCTGTTTTCTTGTTACTGCTCAGATGTGTGGAAAACATTTTACTTGGTGCATACCCAATGACAGTAATATCGACATACAGACATCCACACATACAGTTATCCAAACTCTATTCTGTATAATCTCTTCACTCTGAGTCTCAAGTTTTTTTTTTAGATTTGTTGAAAGGTTAAACAAGGCAGAAAATACTACAATAATATCAAAGACCTTGTTTGTTTTTAAAAAGTCAAGAGTAGTAAATCTGCTTAGTTTTATAAATATATAGGTTATTATTTTTGACTTCTTGGTATTATAAAACTACTTATTCTATTCAGAGACATATGCACAAGCTAATAAAGTGACTTTATGGAAAAAATGACTCAGTTGAGTTTGTGTGTGTGCGCGTGTGTGTGAATCCACCAATTCTCTCACACACACATGTAACTAAAAGATGTAACATGAAAATATGAAACATGAAAAGAATGGTTGGCTAACGACTGTCGTAGCTCCCCATGGTATTTTGTTGTCATCTTTTGTCTCCAATAGTTGTTGAAGGTTTGTGCGGTTTCAATCAGAGGCATCTTATTCACACATAAATAAACGATTCCCTAAACTATTCAAAATAAAGAATTTCCCAAAAGGGAGCACTAAGGAAAAAGGAAAACCACAAATGTTTCCATTTGAGTTGTCTCTATTGGAGATGTTCTTTAAGTGAAATGTATAATCTAAAGTTTGCTTCAAAGTGTCTAATTGCTGTAAACTCATAGTCAAGGTCACTTTGAGTGGGTGCACTTAGGAATACAACCACCATCAGTGTCTCCATTCAAAGTGATCTTGATATGAAACATTAAACTCAATTTGATGGACCTAACATGGAGGGTCAGGTAGAATTTGTAGGATTTGTTGAGTGTCTCTATTTTAGATGTTATTTAAGTGAAATATATAAAGTAAAGTTTGCTTCAAAGTGTCTAATTGCTGTAAACTCATAGTCAAGGTCACTTTGAGTGGGTGCACTTAGGAATACAACCACCATCAGTGTCTCCATTCAAAGTGATCTTGATATGAAACATAGAACTCAATTTGATGGACCTAACATGGACAGTCAGGTAGAATTTGTAGCAGTTGTTGTGTACAACTGGTCCAAGCAGATGCACTTACTGAATTCAAGAGACAAGTTCTTGCATGAGTTGGACCAATAATACAGACTTGTAATGGATGCTCCTCCTTACCAGTGGTTCCTGAAGTTCTATTGGTACATCCTGTGTTGTC